>NC_077229.1:43600974-43610974 GCF_027887165.1 Monodelphis domestica
GAATTAATTACAAGGTTATTACCCTTCAGAAAGACAAAGTAAACATCTAAAACAAAGAAAAGTAAGCAAACTTCCCCAATGCCTAGAAGGAAAGATCTTAGGTTTTCCCATGATAGAGCTGAGGAAGAAAAAGGAGATATAAGAATTAGTCTTGGTGTGTTTGGATTAGATTTTTCAGCATCAAATCTAAACCTACCTCATGCCCAAGCAGACTTGTTCCTAGAGTCTTGGCTCCTTTCTTTGCAGTGCTCATCTCTGTCTGAGGCTTCCCTCTCTCTCTCTCGGGTCCACATGGCTTCTTGGAATTTCCAGTTCCAGGCTTCTTCCTCTCCTCCCCCAGGAGCCAAGTTTCTTCTTAATGATCTCTTTAGAATTTGTTAGTGACTTTTAAAGGTCACCTTAAGGTGTTCTTCATCCTATTTCAATGCTCCCTTTGTAATGGACTCAAAGCACTAATTTCTATTTTTTCTTATTTATACATTAGAATCTCCTCAGTTGTGACTTGGTTCTGTAATATCAATGAAAGGAGAAAGGAGGACTCTCTTCTTATGCCTGTCCCTTACTAGGTCTGTGGCATAAGGAATGCCACTTCCCTTTACTAGATCTCAGTTTTCTTTGCTGTAGAATGGAGTCAGGAAGTTGCATCTTACTGAGTTCAAATCTGGCACCAGACACTTCCCAGCTGTGTGAGCCTGGGAAAGTCAATTAACCCTGTGTGCCTCAGTTTCTTCATTTATACAATGAGTTAGAGAAGGAAATCGCAAACCACTCTGGTATTTTTTCTAAGAAAATTAACTTGTTTGACTCAGTTTCCTTATAAAAGGAGCTGAAGAAGGAAATGGCAAACCACTCCAGTATCTTTTCCAAGAAAACCCCAAATGGAGCCACAAATGGTTGGACACAACTGAAATTATTGAACAATAACAAAGAATGAAGAGGGTGGAAACAAATGGATCATCACTAATGTCTCTACTAGTTCTAAGTTCTCTGCCCAGCATTAGTTTTCTGACCAATGGATTGAAATATAATAAAAAGAATAATGGAGACCCGGGTTCTAGTCCTAGCTCTCTCACGAACAAAGCCATGTGATTTTAGGCAATTATCTTTCTCTTCCTGGACCTTAGATTCCTTTCTTATAAATGAAGAAATTAGACTGGATCATCTCTAAGGTCACTCCCAGTTCTAACACTCCATGATCTGAGGTCCCTCCCAATTATGTTCTAAGGTCCCTCCTAGTTCTGGCATTTTGTGTTATAAAGTCAAAGGTCTAAGAGCAGCTAGGGATAAGAGCAGTGGATAGAAAGTCAGGCCTAGAGACAGGAGGTCCTGGGTTCAAATTTGAACTTGGATACTTCCTAGCCGTGTGACCCTGGGCAAGTCACTTGACCCCCCATTGCCTAGCCCTTATCACTCTTCTGCCTTAGAACCCAATATACAGTATTTCTTCCAAGAGAAGCTAAGAGTTTTGAAATATATATTAAAGGCAGTGAGAGTTCTCAAGAAGTTCACATTCTTTTTTTTTTTTAAACCTTTACCTTCTACAATACTGTGTATCAGTTCCAAGGCAGAAGAATGGTGAGGGCTAGGCAATGGGGGTCAAGTGACTTGCCCAGGGTCACATAGCTAGGAAGTGTCTGAGGTCAGATTTGAACCCAGGACCTCCCGTCTCTAGGACTGGCTCTCAATCCACTGAGCCACCCAGTTGCCCCCTAGAAACTCACATTCTAGTGGGAGAGATAACAAAATTACTTGGAGTAGATGGCCAAGATGGCCAGAGGAGATACTGCTCAGCTGCCTTGGAATGATGATGCTTGGTATCGATTCTAAGACAGAAGGCAAGAGTTAATAAAAATAATAATAAAATCAAAGACCTCGATCCCAGTCTTTACGTTCTCTCGTCCTTTATGCCTCCCCTCTTTGATTTTTCCCTTCTTCTCCCTCCCTCGAATCCCTGCCCCAAATCTGGGACCGTGTCTCTTAAACGCACCCTGAGAGGCTTCTTGTGCCCTATTTCCTCCTTCCCATTTTGTCTCCTGATCTCTTCTTTCCTTTGAGGTTGGCATAGCCCGTAGGGAGGGTAGGAGAAGGAGGAAGTGGGAGTGCCGGAGGGGAGAATCTCAGTTCCTCTGTTGGTGTTCACCTCCAGTCTTATTTGGAGCCAAAGCAATTCTTGTGGATGGAAATTCTCCCTTAGAGACCAACCAACCCCACCACTGGCCTCTTCCTTCCCAATCTAAGAGCCTGTGATTCTGGAACTGGCTGTGGCTTTTGGCTTTAGGGAGAAAGAAGCTAGAGTGGAAGTGGTTAGGCTAGCATGAGCTAAAGAACACGGGGGATGCGTCCTTGTGGGGGGTTTGTGGGGAGGAAGAGGGGGTGAGGACCGAGTTGGATTTGAATCTGCAGAAGGGACTCAGGGACCCCACTTGGCCAGCAGAGACCTACCAGGTGCATGAGATCACGCCTTGGCCCCATTAACCACAAGTGCAATCTTAGCTTCCCACCTGTCCTCTCCAAGGAAGTCTGCCTGGGTTCGAGCCCCTCGTCACTTCAGGAGATCAGAGAGCCGGGCGCCTCAGATTCCTAGCCTATCAGCCAGCATCCTTTTCATCTCACTCTAGTCCTGTAACTGCAGACACTGGGTAGGGCCTGACTCAATAAATGTTTGTTGAATGAATGAATGATTCACTGCCTGACTGAATGTCGTTTCAATGTCCCCAGCTGGCTCCATTGGGAGTCCAGCCAACTTAGCTGGGCAGACTTCCATTTCAGTCTCATTTTCTGGAGTAATGGCTCTCATTTGTCTAGCATTTCTTATTTTGCCTGCACTTGGGACCTGGGGAAGATCTAATAGACAATGAGCCATTTCTTAAGTGGGTGCATGAGCAGCTCAGCCAGTAGGGGAGATACAAAGCTCAGGTGACAAAATCACCGAATCTCAGAGGCAGAAGAGCCCTCAAAGGGACATCCAGAGAGGACAGCCCAGACCTGAACAAGAATCCTCCCTTACATTCACCCTCCAACTGGTCAGTCATCCAGTTTTGCTTGAAGGGAATCACTAATTAAATGCTTAGGAAAATCTGAGTTCAGACACTTAGCAGCTGTGTGACCCTGGGCAAGTCACTTCTCCCTGTTTGCCTCAGTTTCCCCATCTATAAAATGAGCTGGAGAATGATAAACTGCTCCAGTGTCTTGGCCAAGAAAACCCAGATGGGGTCATGGGAAATTGGACACAACTGAAATGATTCAACAACAAAACCTTTATACTTGAGGAGATTGCTCTTTCTCTCCCAGTCTTCCTTCTCCAGGCTAAACAACCTCAATCTTCATATGATGTGATAGGTGGGAAGGCAAATTAAAAAAAAATGTGGTTCTTGGAATCTGGAAGACCTGAATTCAAATCCTAACTCACACACTTACTAGCTTGGTGACCCTAAACAAGTCACAACCTCTCCTAGCCTCAGTTTCCTCACCTGGAAAATGGGCATAATAATAATAAGCATCCATCTCCCATGGTGGTTATGAGGACTGGGGATAGGGAAGTAGTCCTGGAATTTTTTTTTTAATCCCTTACCTTCTGTATTGGTTTCAAGAGAAGAGTGGTAAGGGCTAGGCTGTTGGGGTTAAATGACTTGCCCAGGGTCACACAGCTAGGAAGTATCTAAGGTTAGATTAGAATCAAGGTCCTTCCAGTTCCAGATCTGATGCTCTGCTCTATCCACCCCAATGACCCCCCCCCCAATTTCACTACCTGAGGAAGGATTTTCTTTTGCCATGGCAGGTTGGCTGTGCCCCCTTCTCTCATACTTAGATTGCTGCTTGGCACACTGAGACATTGCTTGATTTGCCCAGGGTCACCCAGTCATAGTGTGACTAAGGCGGGACTTGAACTCAGGGCTTCCTGGCTGTCAAGATTCTTTCTCTATCCTCTCTACAAGCTGCCATACATCATTAGACAGTGTGTCACATGCTATTATGATTATTAGTGTTGTTGCTGTTTCAAAGCTCTTCACCCTCCCGGCTGCTCTCCCCTGGATGGTCTCTATCTTGTCAAGAACACGCCTGAAATGTGATGTCCGGACCTGAACACAGAACTCCCACTGTGCTCTACCCAGGGCTGAGGATGGTGGATAGAGGCCGCCTGTCCTTAGTTCTAGGCATGATGCCTCCAGGGCTACAGGGAGACCGGAAGGACTATCTTGGGCAAAATCTGAATTATTCATCAACCTATCAAATTCTTTTATCACTGGGATGGATCAAATCCAGTCAATTGGTTTTTTATCAATGGCTCCTGGCAGAAATGCATAATAAAGGCAGGAATGTGGACCTGGGGAGAAGCTTTCAACCTTTGGTCCTGGCTCTAGGTCTACGGGCATGCCAGGCAGTCTGGAAGCCATGGTCCCACCACCTCTCGGTGACCAGCTGGCTTCCTTACAGAGATCTTAATCTCTTAAGTTTAAGGCACAGTGGATTTGAGTCAACTCTTACCTCAAGGACCACATTGGACAAGTCATTTAACCACTCTGAACCTCGGTTTCCTTTTCTGAGTAAATATCTGTGTATTGGAGAAAATATATTCTTGCTGATTGAAACAATTAAATTTAATTTAAAAAGATAAAGCTGTTCTTTATTGTGGTCCCTCTCTATTATTCCAGTCTTTTACACCTCATTCCTTCCCCTGAAATTAGTGATCCAGAGACCCTGGCTTTCTGCCTGCTCTTTGAATGAAAAACTCCATCTCTGGACACTCTGCCTTGGACTGTGCCTGGAATGCTCTCCCTCCTCACTGCTGGCTCTTGGCTTCTCTGAAGACTCAGCCCAAGTAGCACCTGTTCCTGCCTCACCCATTGTTTGATCTCCCCTCTGAGATGCCCCTCTGTCTCCTCTGGACTTAGCTGACTGATCAAAGTATCGCTATTATCATCTTCATTTTATAAATCAACAGTTCAATCAACAAGCGTTTATTAAATATCTACGCTGTGCAGCCAAGCACTTGATTAACTATGGTTATTGTTGCTGAAAGATGGCTTGCCCTGAAGGAGTTTACATTCTATGAGGAAGGTAGAATATTTTATGTATATATATATACACACACATATATAATATGTATATATACATACACACACATATATAATAGGAAGGAAATTCGTGTTAATTAAGTACCTACTGTGTGCCAGGCTCTATGCTAGATACTTTGCAAATATCTCATCCCTGGAAGGCAGGTCCTATCATCATCCTCATAGCACAGATGAGAAAACCAAGGCAGACAGAGTTTAAGTACCCAGGATGACATTTATAAATGTCTGAGGCTGGATTTGAATTCAGGGCTTTCTGGCTCCTGGCTAGCCCTCTATCCACAGTTCTACTGAGCTGCCTATGTACAAAATAAATGCAAGGCAATTTGGGAAGGCTTCAGATAGAAGGTGGATTTGAGCTGAACAATGGAAGGAAACTAAGGGATTCTAGGAAGATAATGCCTATATCTCCTATTTATGTAAAATCTTGTAGACACCCCCCTCCTCAACACTCATACCTCTTTCCCTCTTGGGAATGGAAGCTCTCTGAGGGCAGGAACTGTTCTGGGTCTTAGCACCATGCCTGGAACACTGGCTGGCTGATTGCTCTAAAGCATTTTGCAAACCTCAAATAGTAAATGCTTCTTTATTATGCTCTATAAATGTGAGCTGTGATTCCTATTATGGACCAAGCTTTTACCATTGCTGTTTCCTTGTAGCAATTCTCTGAGATGTGTAGGTTGGTGAATACAGTACAGACAGTTTTCTCTTTCTGGTCCCCCATCCCTTCCCTTCCCCCTTTTCTCCCCCCTCTTCCTCCTTTTGACAAGGTCCTTTTGATTAAATTAACACATAGGTGTGATTTGCCTATAGGAAGGAGGATATAATGAATAGTGGGCTAGGCTTATAGGTAGAAAGATCTGAGTTCAAATTCAGCTTCTGACTCATAGGGGCTGTATGATCTTGAATGTTACCTCTGAACCTCTGCTTACTTGCCAAGACTTGTCTATCCGCTAAGTTGCAGATGGAGTCATAGATATTATGAAATTTCCTATCCTGAGGAAACCACAGATCCAAAGTATAATCCAAAGACTGATGGGTAAGCTCTCTCTTCCTTCTCCTCCTCTTCTCTTTCTCCTCCTCCCCTCTTCCTTTTCAGTTTAAAGCCAGTCTGACTTCTGGAGAGTTTCCATTCAGTTGTGTCTCATTCTTTGTGACCTCATTTAAGGTTTTCTTGGCAAAGACTGGTCTGCTATTTCTTTCTCCAGCTCATTTTACAAATGAAGAAACTGAGGCAAACAGGGTTAAATGACTTGCCTAGGGTCTCACAGCTAGTAAGTTTCTAAGTCCATATTTGAACTCAGATCCTCCAGAAACCAGGCATAGTGCTCTGACTACTGAGCCACTTAGCTGCTCTTCTACCCATAGAAGGATAAGAAACTGATGCCTAGGATACAAGATGGGATAGGGCTGGATTTAAGAGTTTCATTGATTTAGGGAATTCCCTGCTCAGGAGGAAGACCAGTATCTATAGGGAGCTGCCTTAGGACATTGAGAGGTAAGTTTGGGGTCACATGTCCAGCATGGGTCAGATTCAGGACCCATCTTGGGACTCCCAGACCAGCTCTCTATCCAGGACTTTTTACCTTTATGAGAATGGTAGCAAGAAAGGGCTATGGGAGATCTGAAAGGGGAAGGTTGGCATCATTAGGGGAACAAAGCAGTCTTCTTGGAAGAGAAGGCTTTTAAAGAATGGGCAGCAAATATGGGCATTTGGGGCATCGAGAGTCAGTGGGGTGGCATAAGTGAAAGCAAGAGAGACTGGCCTTTCAGTCCATGACTGTGAAGAGAAGAGAGCAGAGGGGAGGGGAGGGGAGGGGAGGGGAGGGGAGGGGAGGAGAGGAGAGGAGAGGAGAGGAGAGGAGAGGAGAGGAGAGGAGAGGAGAGCAGAGCAGAGCAAAGCAGAGCAGAGCAGAGCAGAGCAGAGCAGAGGAGAGGAGAGGAGAGCAGAGCAGAGCAGAGCAGAGGAGAGGAAGGGGAGGGGAGGAGAGGAGAGGAGAGGAGAGCAGAGCAGAGGAGAGGAGAGCAGAGGAGAGGAGAGGAGAGGAGAGGAGAGGAGAGGAGAGCAGAGCAGAGCAGAGGAGAGGAAGGGGAGGGGAGGAGAGCAGAGGAGAGCAGAGCAGAGCAGAGGAGAGGAAGGGGAGGAGAGGAGAGGAGAGGAGAGGAGAGCAGAGGAGAGGAGAGGAGAGGAGAGGAGAGAAGAGGAGAGAGGAGGGGAGAGGAGAGGAGAGAAGAGCAGAGGAGAGGAGAGCAGAGCAGAGGAGAGGAGAGGAGAGCAGAGCAGAGGAGAGGAGAGGAGAGCAGAGCAGAGAAGAGGAGAGAGGAGGGGAGAGGAGAGGAGAGGAGAGGAGAGGAGAGGAGAGCAGAGGAGAGGAGAGGAGAGGAGAGCAGAGGAGAGGAGAGGAGAGGAGAGCAGAGGAGAGGAGAGGAGAGAAGAGCAGAGAAGAGGAGAGAGGAGGGGAGAGGAGAGGAGAGAAGAGCAGAGCAGAGGAGAGGAAGGGGAGGGGAGGAGAGGAGAGGAGAGGAGAGGAGAGGAGAGGAGAGGAGAGGAGAGCAGAGAAGAGGAGAGAGGAGGGGAGAGGAGAGCAGAGCAGAGCAGAGCAGAGGAGAGGAAGGGGAGGGGAGGAGAGGAGAGGAGAGCAGAGCAGAGCAGAGGAGAGGAAGGGGAGGGGAGGAGAAGAGAGGAGAGGAGAGGAGAGGAGAGGAGAGCAGAGGAGAGGAGAGGAGAGCAGAGAAGAGGAGAGAGGAGGGGAGAGGAGAGCAGAGCAGAGCAGAGCAGAGGAGAGGAAGGGGAGGGGAGGAGAGGAGAGGAGAGGAGAGGAGAGCAGAGCAGAGCAGAGCAGAGGAGAGGAAGGGGAGGGGAGGAGAAGAGAGGAGAGGAGAGGAGAGGAGAGCAGAGCAGAGCAGAGCAGAGCAGAGGAGAGGAGAGCAGAGCAGAGCAGAGCAGAGCAGAGGAGAGGAAGGGGAGGAGAGGAGAGGAGAGGAGAGGAGAGGAGAGGAGAGCAGAGGAGAGGAGAGGAGAGCAGAGAAGAGGAGAGAGGAGGGGAGAGGAGAGGAGAGAAGAGCAGAGCAGAGCAGAGCAGAGCAGAGGAGAGGAGAGCAGAGCAGAGGAGAGCAGAGCAGAGGAGAGCAGAGCAGAGCAGAGCAGAGCAGAGGAGAGGAGAGGAGAACAAAGAAGAGGAGAGAGGAGGGGAGAGGAGAGGAGAGAAGAGCAGAGCAGAGCAGAGGAGAGGAGAGGAGAGCAGAGCAGAGCAGAGCAGAGCAGAGCAGAGGAGAGGAAGGGGAGGAGAGGAGAGGAGAGGAGAGAAGAGCAGAGCAGAGCAGAGGAGAGGAGAGGAGAGCAGAGGAGAGGAGAGGAGAGCAGAGCAGAGGAGAGGAGAGGAGAGGAGAGGTGAGGAGAGAGGAGAGCTATGGTACTACCAGGCCCAGTCTGTTGCTTTTGGAATGTATGATTATCTCCATTTTTTTTTTAAGCCCTCACCTTCCATCTTAGAATCAATAGTGGGTATTGCTTCCAAGGCAGAAGAGAGGTAAGGGCTAGGCAATGGAGGTTAGGTGACTTGGCTAAGGTCACCCAGCTAGGAAGTTTCTGAGGCCAGATTTGAACCCAGGGCATCCTGACTTACACCTAGTTGTACCTATTGCTGGTCATTTCTGTGACCCAAGAGCTCAACATCACCTACATGAATCCTCTCTTTTCTCTCCAATTCCTGATAATGATAATGATGATTCAAACTCATATATACAGAGTGATTTCAGGTTTGCTAAGAGCTTTACATAAAATCTCATTTTTTTCTTCCCAATAACCTTGTGAGGTCAGTGCTATTATTATCCATTTGTAGGTAAAGAAAATGGCTGAGAGAGAAATGACTTGGCCACAGCTAGTGTTTCAGGTAGGGCTTCCTAACTCCAAGTCTCTGATCCCTCTCCAATGAATTGGCATTTATTCTATATACTTATATCCATATGGCACCCCACATACCTATCTTTCATGGCAGGTAGTGAAGTGGATGGAGTGCCAGACCTGGAGTCAGGAAGACCTGTGTTCAAATTCAGACTAGTTTTGTAACCCTGGGCAAGTCACCTCCTCTTGTATGCCTCCGTTTCTTCATCTCTAAATTGAGTTGGAGAAGGAAATGGCCAACTAGCTGTGTGACCCTGGGCAAGTCACTGTACCCTGTTTGCCTCCATTTCTTCATCTCTAAATTGAGTTGGAGAAGGAAATGGCCAACTAGCTGTGTGACCCTGGGCAAGTCACTGTACCCTGTTTGCCTCCATTTCTTCATCTCTAAACTGAGTTGGAGAAGGAAATAGCCAACTACTCCAGCATCTCTGCCAATAATAGCTAGAAGGGACCGTGGAGATCATATAGAGCAGCCCTTTGAGTTCACGTTTGGAGAAACCCATCCATAGTGGTGCCTTGCCTTTCTGAACTGGTGGGCTGCTCCTAGCTGGAGGTCATTGAGCAGAGGCTAGAGAACTACTCTTTGGGGGTATTGGAGAGTTTTTGGGGGGAGGCGGTTCTTATATAGCTACAGGCTGGTCCCTTCCAAAGCTGTGATTCTGTTTCCCTTCCCCCTCTCTCATGTTCTCTCTGCTCCGTTCAGTCTCTCTCCTGGTGGCCAAGAAGCCCCTTCAGAGACCTTCCAGCTTCTCCCCTCTACCACTCTCTACCAAACCTAGAAGCAGCAAGAAGTGAATAGAGCCTTGGATTTAAAGTCAGGAAGACCTGGGATAAAATCCTACGGTAAGCACTTACTAGCTGTGTGCCCGTAACCTCCTGGTGCCTCAGTTTCTTCATCTGTATAACAAGGGGGTAGGGCTCAATGACCCTACGATTCTATTCTGTTCAGCTCATTACTGTGTGACCTAGGACAAGTCACTTGACTTCTGCCTCAGTTTCCTCATCTTCAAAATGGGGATCATAA
>NC_077229.1:43615974-43690974 GCF_027887165.1 Monodelphis domestica
GCCCCAGCCCCAGTCCTGGCCCGGGTCCCGGCCTCAGTCCTAGTCCCGGCCCGGATCCTGGTTTCGGTCCCGGCCCCAGCGCGATCAGGACGCCCCGTGCTTGCGCCCTAGCTGAGAGCCGCCTGCCAGGTAAGAGTGAGGGGGGGTCACCTCTAGGCCAGCCTATTGGCACCCCGAGCCCCGGGACGGGCTAAGCAGGACAGTTCCCCGACCCAGAGCCCTGGAGGGCTTGGCTTCCCAGCCCGGGCGCTCAGCACCGCCACGGGTCCCAGGGCCCAGGCAGCCCCGTTGTCTCCCTGGCCACTGGGGAACCCCCCCGCCCGTAGGCTCCGCAGGGGCTGTTCTGTTGACAGGACACCTGCAGGCCTGACAGCTGGGAGGAGCCAGATGTTAAGGGAGACCGAGAGGCTTCCGAGCTCAGTGGGAGTAGGGGGGCAAGCTCCTGGTGCCCCCCGGAGCAGGACGGGTAACACACCCCTTCCTTTGTTTGGGGAGACCCGGGTGCTCGAATCTTCCGACTTTGGCGCCCTCCTTCCTCCTGCGGGACTGGGTACTGGAAAAACAAAGGTGTAAAACTATTGGAGACTCCAACTCTGAGGATTCCCCGAATTCCAGGCTCTTGTGCCGGCCCATCCTCCTTCCTTAGACCAGAAAGAGGAGGCTCTCGGTCACCTCCAGGCTGGCCCCCGGAGTGTGGGGCTACATTGGACAGTTTCTGGGGATACTACTTCCCACATAGATCTGGGCCTGGGATTCAAAGTGCCTCCCTTCTCTTAATTATCTCCAATTTGTGCTTGGCTGCTTGTCCTCCAAGGCACCGACTACCTTTCGTCTTCCCTTTTCCCCTCAGCTCTTAGCCCAGTGCCTGGCACATAGTAGATGCTTAGGAAATAATTGAGGGGCATCTAAGTGGCTCCGGGAGGCCTGGAGATGAGAGGTCCTGGGTTCAAATATGGCCTTTGTGTGACCCTGGGCAAGTCACTTAACCCTCATTGCCTAGCTCTTAAAAAAAAAGAAATGCTAATTGACTGATGGCTCCTTACAAGCTTAGGGACATCTGGCAAGTCACTTATTGATAAAGAAGTTTGAAGCGGGACCCTCATTTCCTCGTTTGTAAAATGACGGGATTGGACTAGATGAATGGTTCTTCTCAAAGTGTAGTCTGAGGTCCCTGGTATCCCAGAGACCTTTTCAGGCAGTTTTCAAGCTAACTATTTTCATCAAAATGCCAAGACATTTTCATTTTGAATACTATAAATATATGCTCACCTACAAAAACACATGAACAAATTCAAGAGTCTAAAGGCCACGTTAGAGACAAAAAGTTTGACAGTTGCTTTTTAGTGGTATCCAACCCTTCCCGGCCCCTTTTGGGGTTTTCTTGGCACTGGAGTTGAGTAGATTTAGATTTAGATTAGAGCCCTTTGGTTTCTGAGCTCTTGGAGGCCAGGGGCTGCCTTTGGCTTCTTTTTATTGAACCCCCAAGGTTTAGAACGCTGCCTAACACATGTGTTGTTCAAGTCGTGTCTGACTTTACCAAGGGGATTTTTCTTGGCAGAGATACTAGAGTGGTTGGCTATTCCCTTTTCCAGTGTATTCCCATTTTACAGATGAGGAACTGAGTCATATAAAGAAGTCAGTGTCTGAGGCTGGATTTGAACTTCCCCAGTTCAGGCTCAGAATTCTAGTTGCTGGCACAAAATAGTTTTAATAATGAATAATAATTAACTTAATAAACATCTGATTGATTGATTTGGGCCCTTGCTGTGGGACATAAGGCAAATGGTGTGAATTCTTTGATCTTTCTTTTTTAAGCAAATGAAATGAATCCAATTTGCTGACCCAGGTGGGGACATGATTCTCTGTGATCTTTGCCTCCTCAGGCTGGGGTAGCTAATGAATAAATGAAACCTCAGATAAGGTTCTGGACTTCTTGGAAAATAGTGGATGACAAATAGGGCACATCTTCTTGCCACCCCACATCCTGCCCGTCCAGTCGACTTTTCTGTCTGCCTCTGACACGTCGTTTCCACTCTTTGGGAAATTTCTTAGAGTAGAATGAGAAATCTGGAGATCTAGGCAGGCACTGAGTTCTCCCTCTAAGTCATTAGATGACCTCAGTTGAGCCATTTCATTTCCTTAGCTGTAAAATGAGGAGAAAATCAATGATCTTCTCCTCCTCCTTACCTTGTGAGACAGCATGGACTGGCCATGGCCTTAGGAAGACAGGAGGCTGACCTGCACTAACGGGGACCTTGGGGTTTTCACCATTATTTTAAACCCTTCCCTTCTGAATTAGTATGCATTTTAAGACAGAAGAGCAGGAAGGACTAGGCACTCAGGGTTCAGTGACTTGTCCAGGGTCACACAAGTAGAAAGTACATGGGACCAGATTTGAACCCAGGTTCTCCTGACTCTAGACCTGGCACCCTATCCACTTGAGCCACCTTCTTACTTTTACCTTAAAGTTTCTTTCTAATCTTTCCACTTCTGGTACTCACCGAGCATCACTCCTCTTTCCTTCAAAATCCTCTTCCCTTTTTATTTTAGAGAGCTGGCTCAGGATTTGGGAAGACCTGAGATCAAATTCAGTTTCAGATACTTACTAGCTATCTTTGAGCAAGTCACTGAACCTTTGTTTGCCTCAGTTTTCTCATCTGTAAAAAGGGGCTAATAATAGCATCTCCCCTCTGGGGTTGTTTGGAAAATCAAATGAGATAATATTTGTAAAGTGCTTTGCACAATGCCTGGCACATACTAACCACTATAAAAGTTAGCAATTATTCTTCTTACTCTCTGGCTGACTGAGTAACTTCTCTCCTCCTCAGTTTTCATAGTAGGAAAATGTGCATACATTTTTTTGAGACTTAAATTTATTTTATTTTTAAAAATTTTTTCCATGTTTCCATGCTTCATTTTTTCCCCTCCCCTCTTGCTTCCCCTCTTCCAGAACCAACAAGCAATTCCACTGGGTTGTACAAATGTTATCACTTGATATCTATTTCCACATTACTCAAAAATGGGCATAACATTAGCACTTTTCTCCCAGAGTTGTGAGGATAAATTATATATCTGTAAAGTGCTTTGCAAATGTATATAGAAATACTAATAATAATGGCAATGATGTAGGACTGGAAAAGACCTCAGATGTTCTCAAAATGAAGCCCTTGATTTTATAAAGGAGAAACTGAGGCTCACAGATTGAATGACTTGAGTAGGGTCATACTCATAATTAAGGCTTATACAAATCTAAGGCTGGTTTGTTTTGCTTTTCTAAACCAGGCAAAGGAACATGAGGGTCTCTCTGAGTCACCTGGAAAACATTCTTAGTGTTTGCCTTTGGCTGGGTCTTGGAGAGCCGTCAGGTGAATTCTAGATCTTATGTAGACCAGGCCTCCAGGGATCAGGAGGAGAGTCAGAGCTGCAGGAAATTTAGGGGGCTTCAGTCTACTCCCCATCATTTTACAGGGGGAGAGCTCTTTGTTGTAACTGAGAGGTGGCCAAAAGGGTAATGCTGGCTCGCCTTTAGACAGCCCTTGGAGGTTTGTGAAGCCTTTAGTAACGATAGAGGCTTGATCGAGGCTCTGAGCCTCACTTAGGAGGGGGATTTGTTTTCCCCCTTTTACTTTTCCATCCTGCAAATTGCCCTTAAGTTTTATTATTCCTCTATCCATAGTCCAAAAGGGGAGAAGGGAAAAAAAGAGATTTCTTACACCACCTACTTTGAATAGATAGAGGATGGATTGGTTATTGTCATTCAGTTGTTTCTGACTCTTTGGGACCCATTTGGGGTTTTCTTGGCAAGGATACTAGAGTGGTTTGCCATTTCCTTTTCCAGCTCATTTGACAGATGAGGAAACTGAGGCAAATGGGGTTAAATGACTTGCTGAGAGTCATATAACCGTAGCACGCCAGTACTGTCCATGGGATTTTCTTGGCAAAGATCCTGGAGTGGTTTGTCATTTCCATCTCTATTTTGCCATTTGGCAGATGAGGAAACTGAGACAAATGAAGTTAAGTGACTTGTCCAGGGTCACAAGGCTAGTAAGTGTCTAAGACCAGATTTGAACTTCGGTCTTCCCAATTCCAGGCCTTATACCCTAGCTACTTTTGCCATTCTTAGCTCCCTAAGAGTATGAATTGGCATTGTGGTATTTTGATCCTGGAGTCAGAAGACCTGGGTTCAAATCCCATCCCTGACACTTAGTACCTTTGTGATCTTGAGTAAGTCCCTCTACTTCTGTAGGCCTCAGCTTCCTCATCTGCAAAACGAGAGAGGTTGAACTTGATGGCCTCAGAAGGTCCCTTCTTGCTCCAGAGCTATAATCCTCAGATTTGGTGATCACTTTGCCCGACTGCCTCCCCCTGGCCACTCTTCTTTCTTAGAGTTGATAAGAAGCCGGAAGGTAAAGGTTTACTTCTTTGATGGCTTCTTCAATTTCTGTTTCTGAGATGGGGTTAAGTGTTCTATTTCCTCGTTGTTAATGTAGGCAATTTATATTTTGCAAATGTTCATCCATTTTACTGAGATGATCAGATTTATTGTCATATAATTGGGCAACATAGTTCCTAATGATTGCTTTAATTTCCTTTTCATTGGAGGTGAGATTTTCGTTTTCTATATTGGCAATTTAAAAAATTTAAAAATATATTTTTCCATGTTTATATGATTCATTTCCTTCCCTCCTCCCTCCCAGAGCCAACAAGCAATTCCATTGGGTTGTACAAATGTTATTACTTGATACCTATTTCCATATTATTCATTTTGGCTGTAGAGGGATCTTTTAAAGCCTAAACCCCAAATCACATCCCCACATATACATGTGACACGAGTGATGTCATATGTTTTGCTTTTGCATTTCTGCTCCCACAGTTCTTTCTCCCAAAGAATGCCAATCACATTGAGAGAAAGAACTATGGGAGTTGATATTGGTAATTTGATTCTCTTCTTTCCTTTTTTATTATTTAATCAATATTTTATTATTTTTTATTATTATTAAATAATTAAATAAATAAAAATATATTAAATAATATTTTATTATTTAATCAATGCTCTGCAATCTATTGTATTTATTTTTTCATTGAACTAACTCCTAGTCTTATTTATTCGTTTGATAGTTCTTTGACTTTCACTGTTATTCATTTCTCCTTTGATTTTTAGGATTTCCAATTTAGTTTTTAATTGGGGAGTTTTAATTTGTTCTAGAAGGTGAGGGTTTAAAAACAAAACCTTCATATCTTTGAAAGGACTTCAAGTAAGCCATCTGAGCTCCCCCCCAAAGCCCTGTGAGCTAGGCTTTGGTCCCAACCGATGATTTCATCCAGCTGGGGCTACCCCACCGCTCGGTCTCCCCAATCCAAAGCCAATAGACGATAGGTTCTTCAAGTCATCTCCCCCATTAGAATGGAAGCTTCTCAAAGGCAGGGGCTGGGTTTGATTTTTGTTGATATCCCCAGACTTTAGCATTTCAGTCCTGTCTGATTCTAACATTCCATTTGGGGTTTTCTTGGCAAAGATGCTGGAGTGCATACAGTTAGCATTTAATAAATACTTGTTGGGAACAGCTGGGGGGCTCAGTGGATGGAGAGCCAGCCCTAGAAATGGGAGGACCTGGGTTCAAATTTGGCCTCAGACACTTCCTAGCTGTGTGACTCTGGGCAAGTCACTTCACCCCCATTACCTAGCCCTTATGGCTCTTCTGCGTTGGAACCAATACACAGTCTTGATTCTAAGTCAGAAGTTAAGGCTTAAAAATAAAAATAAATAAATAAATAACAAACAAATAAATAAATACTTGTTGATTGATGGATTGAGCAGCAGTTGACCTGTAACTTATGGAGAACTTCTGTCATAACCAGTAGGAGTTTGGATAGCCTTCCACAGGATTATTCCCATTTTGTAGAGGAAAAAACTGAGGCTAGACAGACAGCTAGTGTCAGAGGCGGTATTTGAAACCAGGTCTTTCTTGGTTCCCCGTGCCTGGCACATAGTAGGTGCTTCACAAATACTTTCTGATTTATTCTCCTTCCTTCCACGCGAGGCAGGCGTGGTGACTGAGCTTGGGAGGAGCTGGCCGAGTGGCTCTCAGCATCTGGCCCCGTCCCCAGGCAGGGTCATGGGATCCCTTCGGGTTGGAGGAATGTTCAGGGGCAGAACACTGAGCCGATGTGCTCCTTTGCTCTCTGACATGGCCTCGACTCCTCTCAGTTCTCCTGGTTGGAGAGTAGCCGGCTGGGTTTTGAGTTCTGTGGTTTCTGTGGGAACACAGAAACGTGCTAAAAATAATGCCTCGCTCAAGAATGGAACCCAGGCTTCTGCTCAGACCCTCTCAGGGAGGAAGGACGAGGGAGCGTCTTCTTCGAATTGTGGGGCCTCTGAGATATCCAGCTCCCTTTTGACCTGGAGCAGGAAGTCTGTTCCTCAGAGCCTTCCTTAAACCCAGGTGACCCTGGACAAGTCACTTAAAACCCTGTTTGCCTCAGTTTTCTCATTTATCAAATGAGCTAGAAAAGGAAATGGCAAACCAGGTGTGTGACCCTGGGCAAGTCACTCAACCTTGTTGGGTCTCAGTTTCCAAATCTGTAAAATGGGAGAGTTAGACTAGGTGGCCTCTGATACCCCTTCTAAGCTCTAAGCCTACGATTCTATACTTAAATTTTTTAAATGAAAAATGAAAAAAAAAACTCCTAAAAAAATGAAGAGAAATCGGTTTCTTCCTGCCTCCTTCCCATTTTCTTCCCACCTCCTTTGAAAAAGAAAAAAGAACAAAATTCTCTAACAAATAGGTATAGTCGAGCAAAAAGAAATTCCCACCCGATCCGTGTCTGCCAACGCCAGGGTCTTCTGCGGTTGAGTCCGTTATCTCTTGGGGGGGAGGGGGCTCCCCTTCATCATCTTCTGGGCCTCCGAAATCACGCGTGGTCATTGCATTAGCATCTTCTTTTTAATTTTAGACTGGCTATCCTTGCCTTGCCCAGGCCCCGAGGGCCCTGATCCCAACGTCACTGGTCTGGAACTTTTCTCTTGCTCCAGATTTCCAAGCTGGATCAGGTCACCCCTCTTTGGGGAGCCTAGTGGCCCCCCTGCTTTAGGGGCCTTGCCTTAGTGAGAACACTCAGTCCACTTTAGCTCACCTGAAACTCAGAACTGCCAAGCTCAAGCGATCCACAAACACCCTCTGCCCTCCCCGAGCATTCATTCAGCAAATATTTCTATAAAGGGTTAATTAAATAAGACCCCCCCCCCCCCCTACAAGGTACATGATGTAGATATTCTTGTTCCCATTTTACAGACGAAGAAACTGAGGCTCAGGGAGTTTTGATGTCTTGTTGAACTGACTTGCCCAAGGTTATAGGGCTGGTCTGTGCCTGAAGTGGGATTTGAACCCACGGCTCTTGACTCCAAGTCCCAACTTTTCTGGTAATCCTATTTTGCTAATGGCTTGTGAAGGGAAGCCCAGGATGGTGGGATGCAGCAGCTTTTCTTAGGGTTCCCTGGTGCCTGGGGAGGCAAAAAAAAAAGATTCTGGAGTGGTTTGCCATTTTCTTCTCTGGCTCATTTTACAGATGAGGAAACCGAGGCAGCAGGTTTAAGTGACTTGTTACGGTGTTCCTTTGGGGATATCCTCTCCTCCCTTCTCTGGAGCTGCTGACGGCCTTGATTTAATCTTTCAGGTCCCCAAACCAGGCCTGCCACGGCCTCTGGCCTCATGGACCCTCTTAGATTTTCAGCTCTGAAAAGGCTCATAGATTTAAAGTTAGAAGGGACGTTAGAGGCCATCCATCTAGATCTTTAGACGGGACAGCTGAAGCTCAGGAGAGGGTTCGAGACTTGATCAGCATAGCTGATTACGTGGGACACAGCTGCGACTGGAACCAGGGCTGAGAGGATGTCAATTATCTTCAAGCCATGCTAGGTGCCAGGCACTCTGCTAAGCACTGGGGATACAGAAGGAAGCAAAAGACAGGTTTACCCTTAAGACCTCATGGGAAAGACGGCATGGAAACAACACGTGCAAGCACCTTCTGGACAGTTTAAGTAGGAAGCGATTAAGTGAGGACAGATATTAGAATTAAAAAACGCTGGGGAAGACTTCTTCTAAAAGATGGGTTTTTATATGACTCCGGAAATTTGTTACTACATGGAATAGGAAAAAAAATCTATAAAAGTAAAAAAGAAGAAAGGAAGTAGGCCCAAGGAGGTGAGGGATACTCTACATGACTAAATAAATGCACAAGACTCCAAAGAAAAAAAGAAATTTGTAACCCATGAGGACTAACTTATAAATCATATCCACAATGCAAACGTACAGTTAAAAACCCAATTGCGCATAGCATTTTGCCAAAATTAATTTTATTAAAGTTTCTTTAAAAAATTTAATTTAATTAAAAAAAATTTTTTTCCATGTTACACGACTCATGATCTTTCCCTTCCCTCCCACTTCCTGGAGTTGACAAGCAATACCACTGAGTTATACATGTATTATCATTCAATACTCATTTCCATATTATTCATTTTTGTAATAGAGTCATCTTTTAAAACCCAAACCCCAAATCATATACCCTTTTAAACAAATAATAAATCATATATTTTTCTTCTGCATTTCCGCTCCCACAGTTCTTCCTCTGGATGTGGACGGCATCTTTCTCATAAATCTCACAGGATTGTCCTGGATCATTGCATTGCTGCTAGTAGCAAAGTCTATCCCACAGTGTTTCAGTCTCTGTGCACCATGTTCTCCTGGTTCTGCTCCTTTCACTCTGCATCAGTTTGTGGAGTTCTTTCCAGCTCTTCCTGAAGTCATCCTGTTTATCATTCCTTACAGCACAATAGTACTACATCACCACCATATACTACACTTTGTTAGCCATTCCCAATCAAGGGACATCTCCTTAGTTTCCATTTTTTTTTTGCCACCACAAAAATATTTTGCCAAAATAAAAAGTAATTCTATAATAAAGCCCAAATAAACAAAAACAAAAAATAAACAAATCAAAGATGGGATTTTGCTTGGGACTTAAAGGAGCTGAACAGAGGAGGGAGAGCATTTCAGACATGGGGAACATCCCAGAGAGGGCTGAGAGCCCCCAGATAGACTCTTTTGTTCATGGAATAGCCAGGAGGCCAGTGTCCCTGGATTAAAGAGTATATACTGGAGAGTAAGGGACAAGCGGGCTGGAAAGGTAGGAAGGGCTGGGTTATGAGGGGCTTTGAATGACAAGCAGGATTTTGTATGTGATCTCCGAGGCAATAGGGAGCCACTGTAGCTTATTGAGTGAGAGGAAGGATGACTCGATTGGATTTGCACTTTAGGAAAATCGACTGAATGGAGGATGGATTGGCGTGAGGCAGGCAGGCTATTGTAACAATAGACAGTCCACGCATGAGGTGAGGAGGTGCTGTACAAATGGGGTGGCAGTGTCGGAGCAGAAAGCAGGGCGCATTTGAGAGTCATTGCAAAGGCAAAATCAACAGGCCCTGGCAACAGCTTAGATATGAGGGTGGTGAGAGAATGGGAGTCGGGGGTGACTCCTGGGTTGGGAGTCTGAAGGACTGGGAGGGTGGCATTGTCCCCTACAGTAATAGGGGAGATTGGGGAGGGGAGGAAAGGAGAGACAGTATTAAGAGGAAAGATAATGAGTTCTTTTTTTTTTTAAAACCCTCACCTTCTGTCTTGGAATCAATACTGTGTATTGGTTCTAAGGCAGAAGAGTGGTCAGGGCTAGGCAATGGGGGTCAAGTGACTTGCCCAGGGTCACACAGCTGGGAAGTGTCTGATCCCAGATTTGAACCCAGGACCTCCCATCTCTAGGCCTGACTCTCAATCCACTGAGCTACCCAGATGCCCCCAAGATAATGAGTTCTGTTTTATACTTTTTATTTATAATTTTATATGATATATTTTAATATAATATATAAACTATATATTATATATAAATGTATACATTTAATATACATATATTAAATTTAAGATGTCTACTGGACATCCAGCTTGGGATATCTGAAAGGCAGTTGGGGATGCCAGGTTAGAGGTCCACAGAAACATTGGGGCAGAAGAGGAAAACCCGAGAATCCTCTATATGGAGATGACAATTGAATCCCTGGTGGGGTGAAGAGATTAAAGTGAAAGAAAAGAAGGGGAGAGGGAAGGAGCAGTCAGTGGATAGAAAAAGGCAGGAGAGAGAGGGGGTCCCAAAGGCCCAGAGAGAAGAGAGTGTGAAGGAACAGTGGCCAAGGCTGCCGAGATCCCGGGGGCCATTGGACTTGTTGATTAAGAGATCCTTAGGAACTTTGGAGAGAGGGATTTGGGTGGAGTAAAGTTGGAAGCCAGCAGTAAGAGAACGAGGAGGAAAGTGGAGCCCTTGGTGTAGACTTCCTAGTTTAGCTACAGAGGGCAGAAGGGCTAAGATGATGATAATGGGGATAAAAGGATCATTTGAGGGGGTTTCAGGGTAGGAGAGACATAGATGTGTTTGTAGGCAGTACGGAAGGAGCCAGCAGAGATCGGAATAAATGAAGAGTGAGGCTGACCAAGGGGCCATCTGTTGGAGGAAATAGGAGACTTCTGGGAGAGGTCTTACCCTTGCCAGTGGATAGAGAACTGGGTCTGGAATTAAGAAGACCTGAGTTCAGGTTCTGCCTCAGATACTTTCTAGCTGTGTCATCCTGGGCAAGTCACAAGTTCTGTTTGCCTTAAGCTGCTGGAGGAGGAAATGGCAAACCATCTCCAGTATCTTTGCCAAGAAAATCCCATGAACCACAGGGCCACAGAGTCAGACACTTGAACAACAATTGAACAACACAACAGAGAAATCCTCCCTAGAATGTATCCCGTGAATTCAGCCTCTGCTTGAAGATATCCGAGGAGTCTTGTCCACAGGGTCACAAAGGCAGAGGGTGATGATGGGACAATGACAGTGCTTGCCTAATATGTCCAGGGCATAATGGACCCGAAGACATCACAAACAAAATAGTCCCTGCCTGGGGGATAGAAATGAAACACAGATTAGTGAAAAGAGTATATTTGGGAGTTAATTTCAAAGGATGGGGCAGATTTGCCATAGGAGGTGCTCTGGGAAGTGGCTCCTGAGTTGAGGGCTTGAAGGAGGTGAAGCATGTTAAGAGGCAGAGATGAGGAAGGGATAATAAATTTGCGGTATTGGGAACCACTGGTACAAAGACAGGGAGGTGGGAGATGGAATCCCAAGTCTTGAACATAAGATATGTAATGGGAAATAATGTGAAACATTTAGAAAAATCAACTAGAGTCTAATTGTGAAGGGTGTGATGAATTTGGAGTCCAGAAGACTTGACTTTAAATATAATCCTTGATCCTAGCTGTGAGACCTTGAGTAAATCAAGTCATCTCTATGTGCCTCAGTTCCATCAAGTGTAAAATGGAGTCAATGGAGTTTTATATACACTGAACAGGTGTCAGATGTATTCTAGGGGCAATAGGGAGCCAATGAACCTTTTTTAGGAAGATTATTTTGTTGACTATGTGGAGGATGGGTTAGAAGTGGGGGGGGGAGAGAGAGACATATGGAGAGAGGGAGAAAGAGATGGAGGGAGAGGAGGGAGGGAGGGAGAGAAAGAGACAGACAGGGAGAGAGAGAGATGGAAAGAAAGAAAAAGAGACAGAGAGGAGAAAGAGAGATGGAGGGAGAGGAGGGAGGGAGAGAAACAGAGAGAGAGAAACAGAGAGAGATAAGGACAGAGAGATAGGAAGAGAGAGAGACAGAGAGAGATAAGGACAGAGAGATAGGAAGAGAGAGAGACAGAGAGAGACGGGGAGGGGGAGAGACAGACAGAAAGAGGGAGAGGGGGAGAGAGATGGAGAGAGAGAAAGAAACAGATGGAGAGAGGGAGAAAGAGAGAGATGGAGGGAGAGGAAGGAGAGAGAGAGAGAGAGAGAGAGAGAGAGAGAGAGAGAGAGAGAGAGAGAGAGAGAGAGAGAGAGAGAGAGAGAGAGATGGAGGGAGGAAAGGGAAACGGAATGGTTGGTGGTAACCACATGAGTGGGGAAAGGAAAAGGATTCTGAGATAGGAGGTAAACTTAGCTCTGAGAGTAAGGAAGAGTTGATGGTGGGTCTGAGCTTGTGAACTTGGGTGATGGGTGACTCAGTGGTATTAACAACAGAATTGAGAATCAAGAGGAATGTCATAAAGGTCAAGGAGGGAAGAAAGAGTGTCTAGAAGAAGGGATGTCAAAGGGCCAGGAGAGGATGATAACTTGAGGGAAGAGTGAGGGTCAAGTAAAGGGTGATTTGGTTTTTTTGAGGAGGGGAAGGCTTGGGCATGCTTCTAGGGAGAGAGGAAGAGGCCGCCTAAGTGAGGGAGCCAGTCTTCCAGAGGGATTGGGAGGGTGGAGGATGGGATCTGGGACCCAAGGAGAGAGCAGGCTCGCCTTGGCCAGGGGATAGGTCACTTCCTCGGCAGACTGTAGAGCAAAGGAAGAGAGAACGGGGAAGATGCGCAGTGGTTCTGAGTGGCCGAGTAAGAGAAGAGAGAGCTCAGAAGAGTTTCTGACTTCTCAGGCAAGTAAGACAGGGTTGTCTTGGGATGGGGGCCAAGAGGGGAGAGGGCAAGCCCTGGCCTTGAGCTTCCCCCAGCCCCACCCTATCCCTACCTTCTCCCTTCAGCATTTCGTCTCTTGTTTACTGGGCTTCTCCTGAGGATCCTTTGGATAGAAGCTTTCTCAAGGGAGCAGGTCTACCCCCTTCCTTCAGGGCTTAGCTTCTGTTCCCCGGAGCCAGGAAAGCGTGTTGGCGGCGTTGAAGGCCGGGCTTGGTTCAGAGAGCCCGTCTTTATGGCTGTGTGACCGTGGGCTAGTAAGCATCCCCGCTCTGGGCTCCATTTTCTGCCGCCATCTGTGGAGGCGTTGGGGTTCCATGGCTCGTGGGGCCTCTTTGGGGTTCGCTTGGACTTTTCCCAGCTCTTTTTGGTTTTCGCGTGTCCTGTTTCTCAGCATTTCTCTCCTGTCCCCACGACAGATGCCAGGGGAGAGGAAATGGGCCGATTCCTGGGCACCGGACACTCCGGGCTCCGGATTCTCTCTACTAATGGCCCAGAGGGCTGAGAGAGGGAGCTGCTTGCTAGAAGGGGCTGCTCGCCTTCCCGGCTGCTCTCTTCCGACTGTGCCGCTCCGTGGCTCCTAGAGCAGGGAATCCCAGAAGAAACCCCCGAGTTCTGCAGAACCAAGTACTTCATCAGCCAAGTCCGACCGTGTGGGCCCAGTTCCGCCCCCAGAAGTGCCTCCTCTGCGGAGAGGGATTTGTTTCCTTCACGAAGCCCTCCAGAGGGCTGGGGATGGCGCAGTCCTTTCCTTGAGCTCTTGTCCAGGTTTTCTCTGGGCACTCCGTGGCTGGCTCCAGGGCCTGGAATGGCCCTTCTCTTCTCATTGGCATTGGGGGTCCCCAAAGCCCAGGGAGGGTCTTTCTGGTGAAAGGGAAGGAGGCCTGAGAATCCGTCAGAACCGAAAGGGACCTTCTTGTTTTAGACGCAGAAACAGACTCAGAACAGAGCAGCAGCTCGGTAGCTCAGTGGGTAGAGAGCCAGGCCTTGAGACAGGAGGTCCTGGGTTCAAGTCTGTATTCAGACACTTCCCAGCTGTGTGACCCTGGGCAAGTCACTTGACCCCCATTGCTTAGCCCTTAGTGTAGTTCTGCCTTAGAACCAATACGCAGCTTTGATTCTGGGGCAGAGAAAGGGTTAAAAAAAACAAAACCAGATAGAAAGCTTCAAGTCAGTATATGGCAGCAGGAGTCCATCTGTACACGTTAGTAATCCTGTTTCCATTTGAGTTGGACCCTGATGCTCTAAACTATAGTGTCTGAACCTCCTCTAGTGTCTCCCCTCTTCTCCCAGTCTCAGGAATGTTTTCCCCATTTTGGCCTGGGAGATTTCTCCCTGTCCTTTAAAGACCTGTGTGGATGCCACCTCCTCTTGGCAGCCTTCCAGGATCTGCTTGATTGGGAGCAGTCTCTTAACTCCATATTTCTCATGGCTTCTCATTCTCTCTGATGGTTTAGCACTGGGTCTGGAGTCAGGAAGACCTAACCTCAGACACTTAGTATGTGAACTTGAGCAAGTCACTTCACTCTGTTTGCCTCAGTTTCCTCATCTGTCAAGTGAGCCGAAGAAGGAAATGGCAAATTAGCTGTGTGACCCTGGACAAGTCACTTTACCCTGTCTGCCTCAGTTTCCTCACCTGTCAAATGAGCTGGAGAAGGGAGTAGCAGACCACTCCAGAATCTCTGCTGATTGACTGGGGTCTAGAAGAGTCATAGAACAATTGCACAGGACACTTATCTATGCTGGTTCTTATCTGTCTGCACCATGGAAGCTCCTTTAGGGCAGGGACCTTTTTCTTGTGCCTCCAACAAGACACTCAGCTCTTGGCTCTGGGCATTTTCTCTGTCTGTCCTCCATGCCTGGGAGGCTCTCCTCCTCCATCTCTGCTTCTTGGCTTCCATGTTCCCTCACATACACTTTGTGCCCCATTTGGGGTTTTCTTGGCACAGATCCTGGAGTGGGTTGCCACATCCATCTCCAGTTCATTTTACAGATGAGGAAATGGAGGCTCACAGGGTTAAATGACTTGCCCAGGGTCACACAGTTAGATTGCTATTTCCTTCTGACAGATGAGGAAACTGAGGCACCCAGGGTTAAATGACTTGCCTAGGGTCACATAGCTAGGTTGCCACATCCATCTCCAGTTTTTACAGATGAGGAAATGGAGGCACACAGGGTTAAATGACTTGCCCAGGGTCACACAGCTAGATTGCCATTTCCTTCTGACAGATGAGGAAACTGAGGCAAACAGGGCTAAATGACTTGCCCAGGGTCACACAGCTAGCAAGTGGCAGAGGTCAGATTTGAACAAAGGAAGATGAGTCTTCCTGACTCCAAGCCTGGTACTCCATCCACTGTGGCACCTGGCTGCTCCCTAGCTGCCCCCTGGTTTCCTTCAAGTCCCAGCTAAAATCCCACCACCTCCAAGAAGCCTTCCAGACTCCCTTAAAACTGGTGCTTTCCGTCCAGGATTGTCTTCGGTTTGTCCTGCAGCCAGCTTGTTTGCACGTCGCTGTTTGCATGCTGTCCCCCCATTAGATGGCGAGCCCCTCAAGAGCAGAGACTGCCTTCTGCTGTGCCTGTTTCCTGAGTGACTGCTGAAGATCCCAAGAGCCAGGGATGTGCCGGGAGAGCATCTGAGGGATGAAGGAGACTCGAAGTGTGTGTGGGGGTGCCAGTTCCAGGAGCAGGAAGGAGGCCAGTTTTGCCAGAATGGTGGAAGGTGGAGGAGAATAAGGAGAAACGGCTGGCCAAAGCCAACGGGAGCTGGACGCTGAAGGGCTTTCAATGCCAAGCAGAAGCGTTTGCATTTTATCTGAGAGGCCATAGGGAACCATGGAAGCTTCTTGAGGGGGAGGAAGAGGAGAGCAGTAAATGGTTTCCTGGGCTGGTCCTGGGAGCTGCCCTGCGTTGGTTTGGAGTGTATGCTTTAATCAAACAGAACTTAATCTGAAGCCTGTGAATGATGTGAGTCCAGGGAGAGGCTGGAGGACCAGTCACTTGATAAGTATGTGTACGATGAGTCAGGGAAGCAAAGGAACACAAAAACATTGTCCCTGCCCTCAAGGAAGATACATCCTCGTGGGAGGGACAACTGAAGTAACTCTGGACCCGCAAGACATGTGAGATGTTAAAAAAAAAAAAAGGAGATTCTCAGCAGAAGGAAGGCATTTTTTGCCATTTCCTTCTCCGGCGCATTTTATAGATGAAGAAACTGAGGCCAGCATGGAAGTGACTTGTCCAGGGTCATCTAGCTAGTCTGTGTCTGAGGCTGGATTTGAACTCATGAAGATAAGTTGTAAGCTTAAGTAAATATGATGCAAGCTAAATGGGAGAAGAGGAAAAAACCTAGAGATTTGAGAATAAGAGCAGGGGAAGAGCCCAAGCAGGAGGGGATGCTGGGAATGCTTCCTTTGGAAGGCAGAATTGGATCTACGTCTTTGAGGAAGCCAGGGAGGCCAGTCAGAGAATGGGGTGGCCGGTATATGGAGCAGCCAGGAGGCCAGTGGCCTTAGATCAGAGGACGCGGAGGGGAGCGAAGTGGAAGGAAGAGGACTGGAAAGGTAGAAGGGGCTCCTGATGAGCGGGTCCTGGAGATGATGGGGAGCCCCTGGAATTCCCTAGATCGGTGGCATTTCATGAGCTCTCTGTCTAAATGAGCGAGAGAAGCTTCTTGGTTCAGTCTTCTCCGACTCTCCGTGACCTTACTGGGGGTTTTCTTGGCAGAGATACTTAGTGCAGAGATACTCTTACTAGATACTCTAGGACAGAGATAGTGTAGCCTTCCTTCCTCTGCCCAACCCAAGCTTCCTCCCGCTTTGTTACTTTTCTGGCTAGAAAGAAGGTTTCAGAAAGCTGCAGGGCTCACTTGACCTCTTTTGGCCATTTCTAGCTCATTTTACAGATGAGGAAACGGAGGCCAGCAGCTTCAGTGACTTGTCCAGGGTCACCCAGCTAGTCTGTGTCGGAGGCAGGATTTGAAATCAGTTATGAGATGAGCCAGGTCGGAGAAGAGGAAAGAATGAGAAAGGATGGAATAAGAAGAGGGAGACGCATCTGAGGCAGGAGAAGCAGCTCTTCTCTTCAGAATGATCCTTCCTTTATCCTGCATGTTTCTTGTTTGTATGTGGTTCTTTGCATGTCATTCCTTTTTTTTTTTTGCTTTTTGTTTAGACTTTATTAGCTAAAGAGGCCATTGCCTAATTAATTTGTGAATAAGCAGCAATTTTGCAAATGAGGCACAGAAAGGAATTAGAGCTGCTCCTCAGGATGGACTTGCTTGCTCCTTGTTTGTCAGTCATTAAACATTTTGCATGTTATTCCTGAAAGATGTGGTGCTAATTATGAATTGGTTAGCAATCATTTGTCATTGTTGTTGCATTTATTATGCACCAACTGTTTGCCGAGCTCTGGGATAGGGGCTGGGGATACAAGAGAAAAAGGAAAGAAATAGTCCTTGCCCTCAAGGAGCTCCCATTCCACAGGGCGGGTTTGGGGGGGAGGCGGCGAGGAGATGTGGATTCATGTACCTGGAAGTATATGCAAAATAATAGCTAACATTTCTATAACCCTCTTTATATATTTATTATATGTTGTCTATTTATATAGAAACGCTTTACACATATTAACTCATTTGATCCTTATAACAATGCTGGGAGATGGGGTACTATTTCCCCATTTTATTTTATTTTATATTTATAAAATCCCTTACCTTCTGTCTTGGAATCAATACTAGTTCCAAGGCAGAAGAGTGGTAAGGGCTAGGCATGTGTCCAGGGTCACACATTTAGGAAGTATCTGAGGCCAGACTTTATTTAATTTATTTTTATTATTATTATTTTTAATAAAACCCTCACCTTCCGTCTTGGAATCAATACTGTGTACTGGTTCCAAGGCAGAAGAGTGGTAAGGGCTAGGCAATGGGGGTGAAGTGACTTGCCCAGGGTCACACAGCTAGGAAGTGGCCGAGGCCAGATTTGAACCTAGGACCTCCCATCTCTAGGCCTGGCTCTCCATCCACTGAGCTACCTAGCTGCCCCCTATTTCCCCATTTTAAAGATGAGAAAACTGAGTCCCAGAGGTTAACTAACTTGCCCAGGATCCTATATCTTCTTTTTTTTAAACCCTCACCTTCTGTCTTAGAATCAGTACTGTGTATTGATTCCAACACAGTAGAGCAGTAAGGGCTGGGCAATGGGGGTTAAGGGACTTGCCCAGGGTCACATAGTTAGGAAGTGTCTGAGGTCAGATTTCAATCTAGGACCTCCCATCTCCAGAACTGGCTCTCAATCCACTAAGCCTCACCAGGATCCTATAACTTAATAAAGGTATGAGGCAGGATTCAAACTCAGATCTTCCTGACTACAGGCACAGCACTGCACCCCCTATCTTCCTAAATAGAGATAAGGTGAGGCCCCAGGGCCTGGAGGGGTTGGGGGTGGTGGTGGTGGTAATCTGGAAGGCCCTTGTGTTTGAGGTGAGCTTTGAAAAAAGTTTAGTTCTAAAAGGCTGATGTGGAGAGGAAGTTCATTCCAGGCATGCAAGTGGGGGTGGGGTGGGGGGACGGGGTGAGGTAGCTGAAATTTCCAATTTAGAAATAACAGGGGGACAGCTGGGTGGCTCAGTGGATAGTCAGTCCTGGAGATGGGAGGTCCTGGGTTCAAATATGGCCTTAGACACTTCTTAGCTGGGTGACCCTGGGCAAGTCCCTTATCCCTCATTGCCTATTTAAAGAAATAGGTGGAAGAATTCTGATTCTGGCTTCCCATGACTTTAGAATGGGCCGATCACTTCCAGGGAGGGATGGGTACGAGGGCGATGTGTAGCTGGAAGGGGAGAGGCACCGTAGAGAAGATGAGGAGGTGAGTTAATTATCTAGGGGAGCTCTAGCCTTCCCTCTTCCTCTTCCTCCTCCCCTTTACTTCCTGGGTGGATGGAAGGAGGCTGCAGCCACTTCTGAAGGCTCCAGGGCTCACTCACGCAGGGGCTCTTCCCTTTCCTCTGGCTAATGCTCACGGCTCTCAGGTGAGCCGGGAAGGAGAGTCGGTGGGCTCCAAGGAGGGCCGGCAGCCACCAGGGTTTTGACCCAGGAGTCCCCTGTCAGGAGCAAATGGCACTCTGTCCTGTGGAGCCCTGGCCCAGCCTCTCCCATGGACCCTGGGCCCCTGCCCTTCTCTGGGCAGTGTTCGAGATAAGGCGCCATGTCTGTTGCAATTTCTGTCCTCTGGGGAGGGGACGGGACTGGCCACACGGCTGGCTCACCCCTGTGAGTCCACAGCCTCAGCAGATCCCAGGAATTTCTCCCTTCCCAGAAGAGCAGCTTCCTGGGCTGACCTAGGGCCAGACTCAGCAGCTCACTCCCCAGCCTTCTGGGGCCCAGTGGGGATGGATAAAGGCGAAACCCATCTTCAAGGCTGTTACCACTCTTGGAAGATCGCCCCAGTTGGAGTCAGAACACCTGGGTTCAAATTCTAGCCCTGACACTTTGTACCTGTATGACCCTGGGAGTCACTCTACTGCCCCCATGCCTCAGTTTCCTCATCTGTAAAAATGAGAAGGCTGGACGAGATGGCCTCTAAGGTCCCTCCCAGCTCCAAATCCCTGGGCCCCTAGGTTAGAGAGGCAAATTTGAGTTTGTTGGGACGATCCTCCTTCTAAGGAGAAGAAAAGAATGGGCTGCCTCGGGGTGGGGGTGGGGTTCTTATTCTGCAAAATGGGGCTAATACAGAAGCCACTTTTTGCCTCTTTTGGTCTTCCCAGGACTTAGCACACCGCCTGGCCCTTAGAAAGAGCTTGATACACACTTGAGTACTTTGCAGACCAGCTGGGAATGGGAACAGCAGTGCTCATGCTTCCGGGAGCCTCTGATTTGTCTCTCCATGTCTCTGCCCATGCAGGCGGTGCCCCCTAGAACTTAGCCGATGGCCTTGGAGAGTTATGGCACATAGTAGGCACTTAGGAAACGCTTTGTTGACTTCACCAGATTTGACTTGGCCAACCTGGTAACTGGGTTCTTGGTAACCTTCCAGGCTGGTGCTCAGACAACATTTTCTTTCTTTCTGGACCCACCCTTGGGCTGTCGAAAGGTCAGGGATGACACATCATAAGATCACAGGATAAATAAATGAATATCAAGCTCTTAGATAAGAGCTCAAATATAAAAACAGCTCCTGTCCTCAGGGAGCTTACACACTAATTTGGGGGGGCACAGTGGTCTCCAAAGGAGATTTTGGCTGGGAAGTCACACAGAGTGGGGTGTGAAGCTACAGGGCAGTCGGCTACCATGGCTCTCAGAAGAGATGGAAAAGGGTGGGAGATGGTGCAGAGATTGCTGGGCACATTATCATTATAATGCTTATTATAATCTATTGTCATTTATCTAGTACTTGGTGGTTTGCAAAGTGACTTGTATAGTTTGACACAAGAACCCTGGGAGGGAGTTGCTATCATTTTCATTTTACAGATGAGGAAAGTTAAAGACAGGATAAATTGGACATAATCACTGGAAGGAAAGCACTAGAATTAGGGGACCTCAGGAGGGAGCCTTTGAATTTAGGGCTTCCTGGTTCTAATCCAGATCTCTGTGCCACTTGTCTGCAAGATGGTCCTCCCTCCCTCCCTTCTTTCCTTTCTTCCTTCCTTCTTTCCTTTCTTCCTCCCTCTGTCCTTCCCTCCCTCCTTTTCTTCCTTCTTCCCTTCCTTCCTCCCTCTGTCCTTCCCTCCTTCCTTCTTTCCTCCCTCCCTTCCTTCTTTTCTTCCTCCCTCCCACCCTTCCTTCTTTCCTTTCTTCCTCCTTCCATCCTTCCCTCCCTCCTTCCTTCTTTTCTTCCTTCCCTTCATCCTTCCTCCCTCTCTCCCTCCCTCCTTTCCTTTCTTCCTCCTTCTGTCCTTCCCTCCCTCCCTTCTTCCCTTCCTTCCTTCCTTCCTTCCTTCCTTCCTTCCTTCCTTCCTTCCTTCCTTCCTCCCTTTCTTCCTTCCTCCTTCCCTCTTTTTTTTCCCTTTCCCCTTACCTTCCATCTTAGAATTAATACTCCATATATTGGTTCCAAGGTGGAAGAATGGTAAGAACCAAGTAATTAAGGTTAAGGGATTTAGCCAGGGTCATGCAGCTAGAATATATCTGAGGCCAAATTGGAATCCAGGATGGTCCTGTCTTTTTCATAGAGAAACAGTCCTGGGATAAATCTTCCTCCTTTTCTTTTGTATTTAGTTTTCTCTAGACTCCATGCACAGGTAAGTAATTGCTTGTTCATTGAATCCTGCTATCTTTATTTCAATGAGCCATCCTAAAAGAGGGCTAGTTGCCTTTCCGCTGAGGCTGCCTGGTCGGGGTTTCCAGTGTGGGGCTCAGAAGGGGTGAGCTCTGCAATGGAACCTTCCCATCCTCCAGGCCCTGGCTCAGGTCCAGTCTGAACGGCGAGTCCTGCCCTCTGACCTCCGGCCAGCATCAAGCAATTGAGCACCAAATGACAGGGATGCGGGCTTATTCTTTCTGACACTTTCGTGTGTGTGCTCATCTCATCTTCCCAAAGAGCCTCAGATGATCGGAGCTGGGAGGGCCCTTAGAACAGGGAGTGTCAGAGCCAGGAAAGGCCTTAGAACGGGAATGTTGGAGCTGAGTAGGATACCTTAGCCCCCTCATTTCCCCAGAGAGAACTTGGGCTTGTGTGGGCTTCCGTAGCAGGTCCCTGAAGGAGTAGGACTGGAGCCCGGATCTCCTCCCTCCCAGGACAGTGGTGTGTTCATCCCCGTAGGATTTTTGAGTCAGAAGGGACTATAAGTCTTCTTGAGTCAACTTTTTAAAAAAATGAAGATAAAAAAATTTTTATGGGGGGCAGCTGGGTAGCTCAGTGAATTGAGAGCCAGATCCAGAGATGGGAGGTCCTGGGTTCAAATCTAGCCTCAGATACTTCGCAGCTGTGTGACCCTGGGCAAGTCACTTGACCCCCATTGCCTATCCCTTACTGCTCTTCTGCCTTGGAGCCAATACACAGTATGGATTCCAAGATGGAAGGTAAGGGTTTTTATTAAAAAAATTTTTTTAATGTAAAAAATAAAGATAAAATCTTGAGTCAAATTCCCTCATTTTGAGGCTGCTGAGGGAATCGAGGCATAGCGAGAGGGAAGGGTCACTCAGGGAGTGGAAGGGTCACTCGGGGAGTGGGTGAAGTGAGTCAGGATTTGAACCCAGTTCCTCCCGGAGGAGAGGTCTGTTTGGCCCTCAGACTCTTTCCCCCTCTTTCTCTCTCCCCGCCTAGGTCCCTGGCCACCATGAAGCTGAATGAGCGGAGTCTGGCTTTCTACGCTACCTGCGACTCTCCGGCCGACAACACGGGCTTCCTGTACAAGAAGGGGGAGCGCCACACGGCCTACCACAAGCGCTGGTTCGTGCTCAAGGGGAACATGCTCTTCTACTTCGAGGACCGGGACAGCCGCGAGCCGGTGGGCGTCATCATCCTGGAGGGCTGCACGGTGGAGCTGTGCGAGGCCGCCGAGGAGTTCGCCTTCGCCATCCGCTTCGCCGGCGCCCGTTCTCGCACGTACATCCTGGCAGCCGACAGCCAGCCCGCCATGGAGGCCTGGGTCAAGGCCCTGTCCCGGGCCAGCTTCGACTACATGCGACTGGTGGTGCGCGAGTTGGAGCAGCAGCTGGAGCAGATGCGCTCGGGAGGCAGGCAGAGGCCCGAAGCCCTGGTGCCCCCCCGGAGGGAACGCTCGCTGCCCTCGGCCGGCCCCAAGGAGAACGGCTGTGCCGTGTGGAGTCACGAGGCCCCCAGCCTGGCCAACGGCACCCTCCCCAGGACGGGCCACGAGGGGGCCCCTCGACCCCCGCCCATCCCTCCCCGCCGCAAGCCCTCCTCAGGCCCCAGCCCCGCCCCTCTGCTAGTCCCCGCCCCTCTGCTGGTCCCCGAGACGCCTTTCACGCCTGGCGCCACCCCCTTCTCCAGGCTCCACGACTGGTACGGACAGGAGATCCTGGCCCTCCGGAGTGAGTGGCAGCAAAGCCGAGGCCAGCCGTGACCCGGCTGACCGAAAACCGGGGGGCGGCGGGCTGGGGAACGCAGGCCGTGGCGGGAAATTCCCCCGCCGGAAAGCCCCGACCCCGAGGCCCTCCGGACAGACGGACTCACCCTCGCTTTGTTGACTGCTGCGCCTGGCGCGGGGCAGCGGGCCTCTGAGTCCGGGCAGGAGCCCGCAGGAGCGGCCCCGTTAGCCACTCCGCCGGGAAGGGGGGAGGGGGAAGGTTTTGGGTGTGCGCTTGAAAACACTTATCCAGGCTGGCCTGGGGCCCCGGGCCTCTTCCGCAGCCTTTCCTGGGGGCCGCTCCCTCCTGCCCTTCGTCTCTATGTCTGTCCTTCCGCCCCAGTCCTCCGGTCACTGTTTACAAAGCCTCCCTTTTATTCCCGTCACTCCCCGAGGGCCGAAGTTTACTCTTCCTACCCAAGATCACGCCACGGCTCTGGGAAGTCTTGGGAGCTGCTCACCGGAGGAGAGCTCGGGCCTCCCTCCATCCTCTCCCGGCATCATAAGGAAAACCGTTCTGCCCCTGCGTTCTCCCGAGGCCCCTGCTGCGGATGGGGAGTGAGGTGGGTCCCTGCGTTCAGATCCAGACGGGGCCCTTGACGCTGTCTGGGCCGACACCCTCATTTCACAGAGGAGGGCACCGAGGTCCTGAGGGACTCCTCGGAGCTCACGCCTGTGGCAGGGCCGCCAGCCTTTTTAGCTGACACGTTTCTGGGGGGCCTTTGAGCTCTTTACACCTGTCATCGTTGGCGCCTCAGGCAGGTCCGGTGAGGTGGGTGCTGCTGTTCATTCCATTTTACAGAGGTGGAAATTGAGGCAGCAGGAGTGTGAGGTGGTCTCTGCAGCCAGACCTCTACCTTCTTGCTCCAGGGTGACCCTTGCCCAAGATGTGATGCCCAGGTTCATGCTCAGAGTGTGCCTCCGGGTCCCCTTCCCAGAGAATTGTGCTGGCCACCCTCAGCTCTCTGAGCTTTCTTCTAAGCTGGTGGTTGGTGTTTTTCAGATCTAAGGCCAGGGAGAGGGCTTAGCAGTTGTCTGGGGGTGTGCCAGCATCCTGAGCTGGGCCATACCAGTAGGGGGTTCCTGGGAGGGGAGCCCCATTCCCTGACTCACCAGCACAATTCTTTCAGCTATTCAAAGAGATTTCAGCTTCTTCAGCCTCCTCTGGAGAAGACATGATGTGGAGGGGACAAACCTGGCCTCAGGAGTCAACATTTTGAATTCAAATCCTGCCACATACTGGTTATGAGACCACAAACAAATCACTTCGTTTCTCAGTGCCTTCTGGGAACCCTCTGACTCCAAGTTACCGACTTCGAGAGCTGGTGGGCATTTCTCACCTCCTTGAGACCCTGGTGGTCTCCTTCCTGCTACCTTCTCTTCTGCTCTGGGCAGAGCCCTGACCTCTTACAGAGGCCTGTCCAGTGCCCCAGCTCGCCCCAGGACGATGCTCGGCCTTCTGGTGGTCAGAGATTCCATCCTCAATCCTGCTGCCCATCAAACATTCATGGCGGGCTGGCCACCGAGCTAGGCCAAGAGAGACAGGCCTCTCATGTCTGGGAGCTTGTTGTGCCTTCGCTCATTTATGCCTAAGACCTCTAGCTAGAAAACTGCAGGAAGATAGTTGCTGAATTCCACTCAAGACATCCCGGTGAGTGGGTGGGGAGCCAGGAAGACCTCGCTCAACCTCGGTGTCCCCAGGTGACTTTCTGAGTTGTAGGAAAGACGTCCCTCACCAGTGAAATCTCAGGTCTAGTCCAACAGTAAAAAACAACTCGAGAATGAGGGCGTCAACAACCACTGGCCTCCTGGGTAGGACCTGGGAGCTGCCCTGTGATTGGAATGTGTGCTTACAAAAAACCCAACTCCATAGGCAGCTTCTGGAGGTGGTGAGTTCCCCATCCCTGGGGACCTTCAAGGAGAGGTTGGACAGCCGTTTGTTGGATGCGTCCTCAGAGGATTGGTTCTTGGTCAGGTCCATAGGCAGATGGCCTTGATGCCTTCCATTCGCCATCTTGATTCAATGAGTCCAAGCCACTATTCCCAGAGCCATGGAGTTCAGAGAGGAGGCAGGAAGCCTTCTTGGTAACTTGTTCTCACTGGATCACCTGGAAGAGACCTTAGAGGCCATCATGCCCAACTTCTTCATTTTACAAGGGAGGAAACTAAGGCAGACAGGTGCGATGACTTTCCCAGAGCCACATAGTTAGAGTATCTAAGGGTTTGAACTCAGGCCTTCCTGACTCCAAGTCCAGACCTCTATCTGCTGTGATACCTCATTTTGTGCCGGAGATGAGAACCCCATGGACCGGGGATTCGGCGTAAGGTTCCACGAGATGCTGAATGCTGCCTCTCATGATGTGCTGTGGTGGCACGTGTGTTGGTAGGGTGGGTCTCCTATGAAGACAGACAGAGGGAAGGGCCACGTGGTGAATGAAGAATGACTCATTTGTCCCCATTCCAGGCTTGTCTGCAGAGGCCTTTGAGGCCAGTTTTCTGGGACCTCAGTGCAGCCTGACTTTCCTTCATCTCACTGCTGGCCCAGTGGGTAGGGGTGGGGTTTGGATTATTATTCATTAAAAAAAAGAATTTAGGGCTTCCCCAGGTACTTTGTGATTTATTGATGTTTTCCCTCTCTGGTTCACACATGGTAATTGGCTTTGCAAAGGATTATTGGACCGGATCTTCTTTTAAATTTTTTATTTAGAATATTTTTCCATGGTTCCATGGTTCACAATCTCCTCCTCAGCCCCCGCTTTCTCCTCCCCCCTCCCAAAGCCAACAAACAGTTCCACTGGGTGATACACGTATCATTGTTCAAAACTGATTCCCATGTTATTTATATTTGCAGTAGAGCAATTCTTTAACATCGAAACCCCAATCACATTCCTTTCGCACTACGTGGTCGATTGGACCGGATCTTCTTAGAAACAATTCTTGGGGAGGCATCCATTGGGACGATGTAGAATGACTGAAAGCCTCCCTCACCCCAATCTCTCTTTCCTCTCTCCCAGAAGCTTCTGCCAGGCTAGTAGCATTTGGGGAGCAGGGCAGCTTGAGTTAGGGAGAACTTTTTTACCTCTCAAGCTGTCCAAAGGAACTTCAGATTTTTCAGGCAGGTCAGATAGGAACCCCCATTTTACAGATAAGTCACAGACTAGGGAATGACTTGCCCTGCTCAGCCTCAAAGTCTGAAGTCAGAAGAGTTGGGTTCAAATCCTACCTCTGGTGCTTCAGTTACCTTCAGTATTCCCCAATTTCTTCAGTTGAAAATTAGGGAGTGGGGATAGCTTGTTCATAAAGTCCCAACCTGCTCTAAGACTTGGGATCCTGGGCAAGTATTAGATGTCCTCATTCCCGGGGTACCCTTCATTTCCTTTGCTATAAAATAAAGGGGTTTGACCCACAAACCACCATTTCTTTCCAACCTGGTGCGTGAGGAGTGGGTGCCAAAGACAAGGTGTGTCTGGGACAAGTTCTGAGCTCCAAGACAGCTTAGGAAAGCCGAAGAGGCCTCCAAGCACATGAAAACATTTCCAGCCTCCTTTCTGAGCCCTCCCTGGCTCCTGGCAAAGGGTCCCCAGGCTTTTATAATTTAGCAGCCTTGAGTCACAGTGGAAAGAGAAGTCCTGGGTTCAAATTGCACCTCTGGCATCTATTGGCTGTGTGACTCTGGTTAGCCTCTTGGTTTTCTAGACAACTCTCTAAAATACAGTTATGTAGGAGGTGCTACCGTGGATTGGGAGAGGGAGTTTCCTCATCAGGGAGTTCCCCATGCAGGTCTAGTCCTTATTCCTTGACTAGAAAGCTTCTGGCCAGTCCCCATTTCTGGAGCACTAGCCTCCTTCGGGGTGGGAGCTGGTCTGGGCCTGGGGTTGTCCTTCCAGCCCTGCTCACTGATGCCCAAGGCCTGCAGGGAAAGCACAAGATAGGAAGTGCCTTCTGGGGACAGGTTGGACCTGACAGGAAAGGCTAGAAGGCTGGGAATTCCCAGAGGGCTGCAATAAAATGGCCTTTGTGAAGAAATGTGTGTGTGTGTCTTCTTTCCATCCAAGATGTCCTTTTTCCTTCTGTGAAAAGTGGATTGTTTATTCTCATGTAGAGGAACTTGGGAGTGCATTCTCCTACTAGGAAAACAAAGACTCCTTCAGCAAATTCAGTTCAATTCCATAAAACATTAAGAGTAGCTAGATGGAGGTGGGAGGACCTGGGTTCAAATGTGACCTCAGCCATGTTCTAGCTGTGTGACCTTGGGCAAATCACTTAACCCTTGTTGCCTAGCCCTTACCACTCTTCTTGTTGGATATGCCACCAGAAGGCTGATTCTTGGTCATACAGTACATAGGCAGATGGCTTTGGTCCCTACCAGCCGCCATCTTGAATTCATGAGACCAAGCCACTATTCCCAGAGCCATGGAGTTTAGGGAGGAGGCAGGAAGCCTTCTTGGTAGCTTGTTCTCATTGGATTATCTGGAAGAGACCTTAGAGGCTATCACGTCCAACCCCTTTGTTTTACAGGGGAAGAAACTAAGGCAGACAGAGGTGAGATGACTTCTAGTCTAATAGAGAAGGCAAATTGGAAATGAAGAGATGGGACGCATGGTAATTAAGAGGAGTTAGAGAAGGATCCCTGTAGGCAAGCAAGAAGCATTTATTTAGCATCTTCTGTGTGTTGGACACTTAAGCAGTTGAATACAAAGGCAAAAGGAAACATTTCCTGCCCTCTGGGAGTTTTCAGTCTATTAGGGAAGTACATATTGGGTTTGTATACATAATATACAAATATGCCCCTTGACTGTGTATCTCCATATTGATTTGTGTTTTCTTATTAGACTGTCAGCTCCTTGAAGGCAGCAACTGTCTTTGGCCTTTCTTAGCTGAGGCATCTTTGTGTCATAGGGACAGAATGCTGGGGCTGGACTCCGGAAGACCTGAATTCAAACCCATTCTCAGACACTAGCTGTATGGCCCTGGGCAAGTAATTTAACTTGTGTTTGCCTCAATTTTCTCTATAGCAAAAGGGGGACAATAACAGCACCTACTTTGCAAGGTGGTGAGGATCAAATATTTTTAAGTAGCACACAGTTCCTGGCACACAGTAGGTACTCTAAAAATGTTCATTTCTCTCCCCTCCTTTGTATTCTAGTAATTTCCAGTAGTAAGAGGCACACAGAAGACGCTTAATAAATACTCATTGGTTAGTATGTGTATTCTGGATGGTTCCTAGAAGACACTTAAATGTTTGTTGATCAACTCTTTGAGAGTAGCAACTTTTTCCCCTTGTTTTCTCTCTTTTTTTTTAAACCCTTACCTTCCGTCTTGAATGCTATGTATTGGTTCCAAGGCAGAAGAGTGGTAAGGGCTAGGCAATGAGGGTCAAATGACTTGCCCAGGGTCATACAGCTGGGAAGTGTCCGAGGCCAGATTTGAACCCAGGACCTCTCATCTCTAGGCCTGGCTCTCAATCCACTGAGCTATCCAGCTGCCCCCTATTTTTCTGGTTCTTGTTTCAAAACCTGGCACACTGTGCTTGCTTCATACATGCTTGATAAGTAACTGATGATCCAAAAAATTGATGAAAAAATGAAAAATGTGAAACCTTGAAGTTTGCATCTACTCCCTAACCCTAATTCAGATGTATGTCAAGCGCCTAGTCCTTGGCTCTGCCAGAGTTCAAATGGAAAGAAAGTCCCCATTGCTCTAGGAGCTTGCTATTGGGGAGTGCCAGCTGCACATAGATAGATAAATATGAGGTAAGTAGAGACTGAGAGAGAATCCTAACTAGGAGAGGGAGGAAGTGAGAAAGAAGATGACAAAGATTACAAGAGACAGAGATGAGGGTGTATATTCTAAGCAAGGGACTTGGGCAAAGGCATGGAGGCTAGAAATAAGTTTTGGGGAAAGTAAGTAGACCAGTAAAAGAGCACAGAATATTAAAGAATGATTGAATGAATGGATGGTTAAAAAGGCATTTAAGCCTGACACAGTGCCAGGCTCTGAAGATGCAAAAATGAGCCAGTTTCTGCCTTTAAGGAGCTTATATTCTAATGGGAGACAACACATATAAGGGTCTGAACCATTACATGGGATGGTGGATGGACACCTGAATGGGAATTGCTATTGGGAAATCACTCCCACCCAAATTTGAACTGATCAGCTTTAGGGCAGAGTTCCAAAATGAACCCATTAACTGGTGGAGGGAGTAGAGGTTGGAGACGTGGCATGGTCTCTGGAGGCTTGGTCCTGAGGCTGTCCTTGGACGTGGGGAGAAGGGTGGGCTGGCCAAAATGTGAAACTTGGGCTTGGCCAACTAGAAACAGTGCTTGTCCTCTCTAAGGAATGGGCTTTGGGTCTTTGGACCGAGTCGGGATGTGACTAGGACTGGATATGAAAGAGCTGCCCATCAGACGACTATTAAATACCTGCTAGATGCTGAGCTTCATGAGTTCAACTCTGGACTCGGACATCGTGTAGTCCTGGGCAAGTCATTTAATCCTGTTGGCTTCTGTTTCCTCATCTGTCAAATGAGCTGGAGAAGGAAATGGCCAACTAGTCCAGTATCTTTGCCAAGAAAACCCCGAATGGGGTTAAACAAAGAGTTGGGCGCAACTGAACAGCAACATTCTTTCTATATGGGTAGCTAGACGGGGCAGTGAATAGAGCATCAAGCCCGAAGTCAGGAAGATCTGAGTTCAAGCCCATCTCAGATGATAACTGTGTGAACTTGAGCAAGTCACATAACCCTGTGTGCCTCAGTTTCCTCATCTGTCAAATGAGCTAGAGAAGGAAATGGCAAACTACTCCAGTATCTTTCTTTGCCAAGAAAATCCCAAACAGGGACATGAAGAGCCAGATGCAACTGAAATGACTGAACCAAAGAGTTGGGGGTCAATTGAGTAAATTATTCAAAGCACTTCCCTTCCATGAAAGGAAATGCCAAGATTTTAAGCCTTAAACACATATGAGCCATTCAACCCTGAGATGTTTTACATATGAGAGTACATTTTTTTTTCACTAAATGTAAACGGGTTCTAGATACTGCCTTGAATCAACCGAAGATATTTCAGTATGGTATAACCAGAAGTTGGTTCTGATTGGGTGAAGGACTTGGTCACATCCTGAAGACCTAGTTGGAGTAAGAATTTGGAAGCCAAAATAGGGAAAGGAAGGAGTAGGACTATCGAGAACTGATCCAGAAAGAATCCATGAAACAAGTGAAAGGAGAAAGAGAAGGGCTGAGAAGTTGGGCTGAATAATGGAAGAGAAGGGAGAGATGAGGGAGAGCCATTGTCCCTCTCTACAGGAATCTGAGGAGATTTGGGCTTGGAACAATTAATTGTTCCTGCCTCCTTGGGCAGTGATGGAAGTTGGAAGAAAAGATCTGCTTTATCCCAGCCTGGTGGGTCTCTATTAGCAAATATATATTCTGTTGCTTCTTTACCAAAATATTTCCAGATTTCCCCTCAACTATAAAGAGGCCAAACGCTAGCAAGAAGTAAATAAATATATAAATATGTTAAGGCAAAGAGCTAAACTTTTTGCCTAAATGTTCCTAACTGGGGGCTCAGAGTGGTTGTAATAGTTTTAATTCTTTCCTTAATATGAATTACTGAAGTAGCAGAGAAAGGAAATATGGAGCTGATGGAGCAGCTAGGTGGTTTAGTGGATTGAGAGCCAGGCCTTGAGACAGGAAGCCCTGGGTTCCAGTCTGACCTCAGATATTTCCTAGCTGTGTGACCCTGAGTAAGTCACTTAACCCCATTGCCTAGCTCTTACTCTTCTGCCTTAGAATGATTATTTAGCATTGATTCTCAGTTGGAAGGTAAGCTTAAAAAAACTGCCCCTAGGCTTAAAATGAATTATTTTAATAGGATGTTACACATATACATACATATTGTATGAGTATAATATATATGTGCATACATTTTTCTATTTAAAAACTATATAACAGAAGTTTTCTTTTTTTTTAGCCCTTACCTTTTGTCTTGGAATCAATTATGTGTATTGGTTCCAAGGCAGAAGAATGGTAAAGGGTTATATGTGTATTGGTTCCAAGGCAGAAGAATGTTAAGGGGTTAAGTGACTGGCCCAAGGTCACACAGCTGGGAAGTGTCTAAGGTGAGATTTGAACCTAGGACCTCCCATCTCTAGGCCTGGCTCTCCATCCACTGAGCCACCCAGCTGTCCTGCCCTTCTTGATATCTTGAAATGTGTTTTTGTTGGGGTAGCCAAGGTGGTATAGTGGTTAGAAAGCCAGATCTAGAGGTGGATGGACTTAGGTTCAAATGTGACCTCGGACACTTTGTGGCTTTGTGACCATAGACAGGGAAGTTCATTTAGCCTTTGCCTTTTTATCTTAGAGATATTAATAATATGGAGAATCAAGGTTTTAGAAAAAATGTTTGCTTGTTGGTATTTATAACAACAACAACAACAATTCCAAAATACAGGCAGAGAGTAAGGCATTATTCACCTTATTGATCTGGAAAGGTTCCCCACTTGAGTAGTAGACTATATACCTGCTGTAGGAAGCCCAGCCTAGTTGTTCTGGAACAGTTTCTTCCCCAGATTGGCTGCAGGAGGACGGTATTTGTCACGGTACCTTCTGGAGCCTGTCTACCAAGTACTAGAGGGGGTTGCTATCTGCGCCAGTGGAGTGCCAATGAAACCAAAGGAGCTAAATTGACGAGACCATCTTCTGGGGCCATATTGGAGACCTCCAAAGAGGATCCTTCTTGGACCCGTCTGTACCATCTTGAAAAAGCACTTCTCTTCACCTTGTGAGCTGACACAGGATTAGAATCTCAGGTCAATAATATGGTAGAGTTGAGTCACAGAAGGAGCGAATTCAAGAGTTGAAAGGGAACTCAATGGTCAGTTGGTTCAACCCCTAAATAAAGAGAATATGCAAGATAGCAACAAATAGTTATCCAACCTCAGTTTGAAAGTCTTTAAAAATTGACATTTAAAACCTTACTTTCCAAGGCAGAAGAGCTATAAGGGCTAGGCAATTAGGATTAAGTGACTTACCCAGGGTCACACAGTCAGGAGATATCTGAGGCCAGATTGGGACCCAGGGCTTCCTGTCGCCACTGAACCACCTAGCTGCCCCTATTTGAAGGTCTTTAAAGGAGGGAGAACCCATTGCTTTCCACATCAATCCATTCCACTTAGAGAGAACTCTCATTGCTGGGAAGTCTGTCTTTACATTAGGGCTGTCTGTCTCTTTGCAAAGTGTGACAAGGAAATCACTTTAAAAGACTGATATATATTAATTTAAGGTCGCCAAGGAATTCAGCTATGTAATTCCTAAATGAAAACTCAAGTCAGCAGTCAACCTTTTATGGAGTTTAATTACAAACAGGAGGAAGAAAGGAATTAGAGATAGAGAGAGAGAGGGAAAGAGAAAGGGGAGAGAAGGGAATAGGGCTTAAATACCCCTTCTGTTTAGGCTGGGCCAAAAGGCCCAAGCCCTTAGATAGCTGAGGCAAAGAAAAGAGATCAGTCCCTATCACTCACGTGACCAAAATGGAGAAACAGTCTCAGGGGCCTCCACCTCCAGCCTCCTTCAGAGCAAGCTTCTCAGAGCACAACCTCTCAGAGCAAAACCTCTCCAACCAACCCCCCCTAGTCCTCAGACCCCACTATCTTTAAGGAAACCATCCAAGTTCCCTCCCCTCAGTTCTCAGATCTACCAATCACTGTCCATGTCTTCCCTGTGCCAATGGTGGCTCTACCTTAACCCAGGACCGCCCAGAGGTCTGTGGCTTTGCACATGTCTGTTGAAGGTCATATTATCAAATAATTAAATCTTGATCCTTTGCTACAGCCCTTCCTAAATCCTGTTACCCTGAGTAGAGTGGAGATTGGAATAATTAAATTTTGATCTAGGCTGCAGCCCTTACTCAATCCTGTTAGGACTGAGTAGGGTGGAGATTGATTCCAAGTATCTCCATTGTATCAATTCTAAAATCAATCATGACTCAAAGAAATTCCTGTTCTATGCTTAAGCATAGGTCAAAGTCCTTTCCATTGTTCAGCAAAAGGTTTCTGTCCTAAAGTAATCTTAAGAAGGGAGGAGGAGGAACCTCCCTTGCCAGTGGGGTTCACATTCCAATGGTGAAATGTCCAACATTCACAAGTCTAAGAAATTTTAAGGTTTACAAAAGCCTCCTTCTTACTCATGTTTTTGCCCTCTGGGGCTACACCAAATCAGGCTAAACCCTTTCCCAAAAGACAAACTTTTCAAGTACTTGAAGACAACTCAGTAGTTGGGGGAATGGTTAGACCTGGTGGTCTTCTCCAGCCTTGTCTTTTTTTATATGAATAACCTATGGCTCAGGGGGCTGCAGAAACTCATAGACAGTTCCTGTGGGTAGTAGAGGGTAAAGAACATTGCTCTTGAGTCAGTCAACAACCCTGGGAGGTAGGAACTCTTATTACCCATATTTTACAGTTGAGGAAACTGAGGCAGATAAAAGTTAAGAGACTTTCCCAGAGTCACACAGCTAGTAAGTATCTGAGACTAGATTTGAACTCAGGTCTTCCCAATGCCAGACCTGGTGCCCTATCCACTGTGCCAAAATGAAATTTGTTTCTTATTTTACCCCATGTTATATTCTTTCCATTTATATATTTCTTTTTTTTTTAACCCTCACTTAGTGTCTTATGAAAAACTCAGACAGAAGGGCAACATTAGGCAAATGGGGTTATGTGACTTGCCCAGGGTCACATAGCTATCAAGTACCTGAAGAACCTAGATCTTCCTGACTTCAGGCTTGATGCTCTGTCCACTGTGCCATCTAGCTTCCCTGACTATACATTTCTTAAGAAATCCTAGTTAGAAGCAGAAGTGAGCTTAGAGACCATCCAGCACAATCCCTCATATTTTCAGAGGAAGAAAATTAGGCCCAGAGGGATAAAAAGATTTGCTTAAGGTCATGAGGGTAATAATAAAAAAAGAGGCAGGGTTTGAACCCAGGACCAGTGGAGTCTTCACTATAGCACACTGAAAAATGCAGCCCCACCAAATGTTAACTGGGAGGAAATGGTAACCATCCATGATGTCCTGGGAGAGCTATTTCCATGGTATTAGTTCCGGTGCTTGAGAAACTAGCTGATAGTCTTTAAAAAGAAATTCTGCTCTCCCCCCACCTCCTGGCCTTGTAGAAGACAAATAAACTTAAATTCCTAACAAACATATAGATTTATTAATTTATCCCCTGTAAAGCCCTAAGCATGGATATGGAAGCTACAAACAGCTATACCGTCTGGTTCTATGGAAGGTCATATTTCTTGTTAAGAAATAAAGGATGAAAAATGGAAACACTTTGAGGCCAGCTGCTAGAGTTGATGCTATTTGTGTCCAGAGAGGTGCGTTTAATCCAGACTGCAAACTGAATTTGGACCTGACTTCAGGGTTCTAATCCCATTTCTCCCAGCAGTCTGTACTGAAGCAGGTTTCCTTTCTTTCCATGAGGACTCAGTTTTCTTCATCAGAAAAACGGGGAGGTTGATGTTTCTAGAGTGAGGGAAGTGGATCTGATAAGGAATAAACCTCTTTGGTGGTAAGTTGAGCCCTGCAGAAATTAGAAGAGCCCTTCCTTCCTTCCTCCCTTCCTCCTTTCCTCCCTCCCTCCCTCCCTCCCTCCCTCCCTCCCTCTCTCCCTCCCTCCCTTCCTCCCTTCCTTCCTTCTTCATCATTCCTTCCTTCTTCATCCTTCCTTCCTTCCTTCCTTCCTTCCTTCCTTCCTTCCTTCCTTCCTTCCTTCCTTCCTTCCTTCCTTCCTTCCTTCCTTCCTTCCTTCCTTCCTTCCTTCCTTCCTTCCTTCCTTCCTTCCTTCCTTTCTCTCTCTTTCTAAAAACCCTTACCTTCTGTCTTAGAATCAATACTGTGTAATGGTTCCAAGGCAGAAGAGCAGTAAGGGTTAGGCAAAGGGGGTCAAGTGACTTTCCAAGGGTGACATAGCTAGGAAATGTCTGAGGCCAGATTTGAGCCTAGGACCTCCCAACCCCAAGGCCTGGTTTGCAATCCACTAAGCCACCCAGCTGCCCCTATTTTTTCTTTCTTAAGATGCCATGTAGGACAGAAGAATTGGATCTAAGAATGTGAGTTCAAACCTTTGACTTTGTCACTTCTTACTTGTGTGATTGGTCATGTCATATCCCTTCAGAATTTTAAGATTCCTCCTCTGGAAAAACAATAGAGTGGACAAAATGGTCTCTAAAATTGTTCCTAGCATTGACATAGTTTTTAAACCTTCTATGTTAAAAGACTCCTCCCAACTCTGGCATTCCATATTCTAATATTCTGATAATTTCTAGGTCTGCTCTGCTACCTCTGATGTGCTAACATTCTGTACTTCAAAGTTTCTTCTAGATTTAGAGCTAGGATCCCTTGATTCCATGTTGCTACCCTGGAAAGCCAGGGCTGCCCCTGCCAAATCGAGATTCTAATTGGAGGAAGTTCATACAGGAGCACGGAGGGGTTAGGAAAAGAAGGGACCATGATAAACTGGGTTGATGATTCTCTTTAGTGGTAGAACAAGGCTTCCCTACTCTCTCAGAGAGGTTTTTTAAGACTCTCCCACTTGAGGTATTTGAGTAAAGGCTGGAGGATCATTTGAATGGTATATTGTGGTGGATATTCTTCCAGATATGTATTGGGACTTGATGGCTACTGATGTCCATTCCAATTCTAAAATTCTATGGGGAAGTGTATAGCATCCAGTATACTAATCTGTAAAATGGGAGGTCTAAGGATTCTTCCAGCACAAAACCCTATGATTCTATTTTCTAAAAGTTGGAAGCAAGAATGAGCAAGATACATTTGGTGGGAAGAAATGAGCAGACAGATGCTTTAGGGTTACCTTGATGGGGGCTGAGCCATTCTCTCAGCTAAGATATCCTGTCATTCTGTCTCAAACCAAACATCTCCAGAACTCTGCTCAAATTCCACCTCCTCAGTAGAGGAAGGGCTTCCTGGGTGAATTCCAGCCAAATCTTGGGCTTCTCATCTCTTTGGATAACTCCTCCCCATTAAAGGATACAGCTTAGCTCAGTCAAGTAACTCATCTTAGTTTCCTTTCTGCCTCACTTTTTGCCTGCATTTGTCACATTGTTGAGATCATGCCACATGAGGATTTGTTGAAGGAACCTAATTATAAGACTAAATACTTCTCAAGGAATCAGAAGACACCATATACCCTCAACTCTGAGGCCTGTTTTATAGAGGAGGAAACAGACCCAATAAGGTTAAGCAATTTGACCAAGATCATATCTGCTTATGACTTCATAGAGAAGTCCTAGAGATTACCTGAAGTGCGGAAATTAAGGGTCAGGGGTCACACAATAAGTACCAGAAGCAAGAATGAAATATGTCTTCCCAAGTCCAACTTCCACATCCTATCCACTTCCCCATTTTGCCTCAATTCTATACACACCAAATATCAATTGTCTAGGGGATGTTCATATTTATTTCAAAATTTTTCTTTTGCTTTTAATTAAGGAATCAAGCATTGATTACCTACTATATGCCAGGCTCCTTGCTAAGCACTTCACAAATATTATCTCATTCGATCCTCAAAACAAACCTGGGAATTAGATTATTATCCCCATTTTACAGTTGAGGAAATGGAGGCGGAGATTAAGTGACTTGCCCTGGGTCACACAGCTAATTAGTGTCTAAAGTCAGAATGGAATGGAAGTCTTCCTGACACCAGATTCAGTGCTCTATCCACTGTGCCATCTAATTACCTCTAATTAATTATTCATTAACCTTATGTCCTTGCTACACAAATAACGAAGATGTGTTCTTTGTGTGTTGATATTTTGGATGGGTTGGGTTGGAGTGGAGTGGTCATCCTGAGATATGAGTGAAGATAATTAGGTGCAGATTAAACACAATACATGTTATTCATATCATAGACTGTCAGAGCAGAGAAGGACCCAAGGACAGAGGATTCTTAGGAGGGTTGTTAGAACAGAAAATATCAGAGCAAGGAGGGACTTTGGAATAGGAAATATGCAAGCTGGGAGGGCTTTGGAACAGGGAATGTCAAAACTTGGAGGGACCTTGGGACAGGGAATTGTCAGAGCAGGGAGGGACCTTAGTGATCTCTTCTTGCTCCCTTATTGGCATAGAGCTCTACCAAGGCGGCCAACTCATTCCAGCCTCACTTGGTCTTGGGGTCTTGAAGATATCCACTTACCACCATTCATGCCATCCTGAATTCCCATCGCCTTGACTTCTTGCCTCTCAGGCCAGTCAAGAGCCCAGTTCCCCTTGCCCTGACTCCCAGCCCAAAGAGAACAGCACACCTGAGCATTATTATACAATTCTGTATTTAGTGGCTTGTTACAGAACTTGTTCATTTTTAAAATTTTTAACAAAGTTCGTCAATCTCTCATAGAAACTTTTTTTTTCCATACAGTACATGAGCCCAACGAAAGGTATTCCCAGGTCCACTAGCTTTGAGTACAACAGGATTTCTGTGTTCCAAGACTATACTAAGTGCTTATTCCAATCCCGTTCCACTAAAGCTACAGCAAGCACTCTATGGAGTCGTTCGCGTGTATGCCTAGACCTCAGTGTAGCGTTGGTTTTGACAGTAAAAATAGGTCCATTTCCATGGTTCGCTTGGTTCTGACGGGGCTATGGTTGTGAAACGAAGGTGGTCTCTATTCCAGGATCATTCCTTTTCAAAATTGGTCACTGTTAACTATTGCCAGAATATAAAAATACCTTCATTTGGATAAAAATGTATACAGTGGAAAACTCTTCGATGCATAGCCTGGGTGTGTGGAAAGGTTAAGTTTTCCCCGTCAGGGTTTGCCTGGGCCATTTGGTACAGAGGTTCTGCTTGGATGACCGAGGGGCCCATGGCCAGACATGTTAGAACTGTGTTCTCTGGAACAACCTCAAGTCCTCTTGCATCCTCCCTGTGGCTTCCTGGTGCTTCAAAACACTTTTCACACCCTCCCTCCCCAAACTCACTAAGCCCCTCATCAGTCATATCTGTCTCTCTCAAAGGCAATAAACTTTCCCTGCCTCTGGCTGTCCTGACTTAACTTTGGATTCAACCAGTGTTTTGGACAGCCTTTTAATGGAGAGGTTAAAAAAAAACAACCAAAAAAATGTCAGTTCCACATGCCACCCATGTGGGGAAAACCCCAAAGAAACCTACAAAGCTTGCCACTGCTAAGAAGTTAGGTACCACTCAAGAGATTCTGCCTTTGAATGTGATGGCAAGGCTTTCTGGTCTTTGAGAGCCAGTTCATTTGGATCTGGGGAAGATGCTTTGAGAGCTTCTCTGTCCCTCCCCATTAATGCTTGTGGTCTGACAGTCTGACCTCTGAGAGGAGGACATCATCAAGTCACAGAGGAAGGGACCAATCCCATCTGACTTCCCACATTCCCCAGATCCAGCTCTCAGACCTAGAATATCTGAGTTTTGAATGCTATCCAGCTACCTCAAAACAGGATAGAAAATAGGAAGGGAAGCCGGAGGTTTTTAATTTCTTTTCTAAGTGGGTTCTTAACAAGCCCCAGGGCAAGGAGGAGGATGAATTTTGTGGCTTTCTCAAAAGATGAGGAAGAAGAGAATGATAGTATTTCATTCCCAGGGAAGGGTAGAAAGACGGCAGCGTCTTACCCGGGGTACGCCCCAACTCTCTTAGGGAGACTCTCCCAGGTGTCAAGTGGCATTCCCTATTTGTGGGTAGAGACCTGTCTGGGCCAAGGACTTGTCAGTACCTCTGACTTGTCTTCCTGCTCCTCACCATCCTCCCCCCCCAGGCTGGGCTAGGCTCCAGCCTTCTCTCTAAATCCTTCACCCCTTACCCTCTTGCACTCATACACAGGTCACTTGGGGGATCAGGAAATGTGTTTTGTCCATGGACGGTGCTTGGCTTCTGTGGATTGCAGGTTTCTAACTAGAGGAAGTGTAAGGAAATTTTTTTTAATGTACCATGCTACATCTCGTTCAGGAAGGACTACTGCCGACATTTCTACAACATATACAACGGCACATGACATTCGGTGTTACAAAGGGTTTCCAAAAACATACCACCAGAACGAAATATATATTCGATGGCATCAAAGTTTGCATTTAGAGTCTTGTGGGACTTTTTTTTCCTTTTTTTTTCAACAGTCTTGGAAAGGGCAGTAGTAATGCACTGTCTCACAGACAAACGTGGGGGAAAAAAACTGCGCTTCAAAAGTTACTCCATTTGGTCAGTCTCATAACGTTTTGTGATGGCTTTGAGCAAATGTCTTCTTTAATCTCATCCAGTGGCAAAGTACAAGACTTCAGAGACGGTTTGTCTCCTGACAACTGCTACATTGTCCTGACTTATAGCTCTCTTGAATATCAAAGCAGCTTAAACCGTTAATAAATTCGAAAGGATCCTTTATTAAAATAGCTAAAAGAGGTCTATAAATATTTTCTTTTTTTTTCTTTCTAAAAGAGTTCTGAGTTTTCCCAGCAAAGATGGAAAGGGGCTGAGCCCACCACCACTTGCAGGGATGTCAGTCAGGGCTGAAGAGAAGGCCTGACTTGGAAACTTCCCACCCATCCCCCTCAAAATTTCATGGAATTAAAAAACAACCCCCACAAATCACGGTCCACAGATAAGTCTGGTGGTTCTGTTTTGCCCCCCTCCCCTGATCTTCTCTCCCTCAGACAGAGGGGCTGGCCATCCGAAGGAGACAGGGAGTGGGCTCTGAGGTTCAGAACTCCCACTCCATGGCCTCCTCTCGGTTGGCGGCTCTCTCTAACCGGTGGATGATGTTATTCAGGTTGGCCATCTTCTCGTGCCGCCGTTGGGTGCTGGGGTTCGCCTTGATGCTGGGGTGCAAGGCCCCTGCCGCCTCTGCAGAGGGGCTGGAACTCGGCACTTTGGCAAGGGTGGCGCCGGGTGGGGAGGGAGAGATGGGGGCCGAGGAGGAGGGCACAGGTGACACGGACATCATGAGGCCGGGAGAGGAGGCGGCGGAGGGCGAGTTCAGGGATACCTCCAGGCTACAGCGAGAGGACTCGGAGGTGGATTTAAAGCTGATGGGGTCAGGGTGGAGCCGCTCCCCATCCTCAATCTCTTGGGGCAGGTGTAGGAGGGGGCAGTCTGGGGGAGTGGGTGCCTGGTACACGTGGCTACCAGGCGGCAGGGACCCTGAGGTCCTCTTCTGGACGTCTTCGGCACCTGTTGGCTCAGGCAGCTCTTCTTTGAGGCTCTGGCTCTGGCCCATTTCTGCCTCCCCTGAGTCTGGGAGCCCTGAGCCCTCCTCTTCTTCCTCCCTCTCCTCCTGCTCTTGCTTGATCACAATCAGGGTCTTGCCTTGGACGGCGAGAGGGCCAAAGCTGTCACTTGTCCCCTGTAGCTCTAACTCCTTCACCACGGGTTTCTGGTCTTCGGCCTCTGAGTCTGGGCTCGGCGGGGTGGGCCCTTGGTGTGAGTTGCTGGCTGGGGGGAAGCTGGGGCAGCTGCTCTGCTCTAGGTCAGTGTCATTGTCCTGGGTGCCCTCCACCAGCATCTCTCGACGCATTCTGGACCTGGGGCAGAAACACAGTCATCAGGAAGAAAGGGAGCAAGAGGTGGGGGGTCCTGTGACCCCAGAACACGGGGACCTGGCATTAAGGAAGCTGGAGCTGGAGGCATCACTACTTAAAGCCAAATCCATCAGTTTCTTCAGAAAACTGACAATTGGTCTATTCCACCACAGATAATTTAAATATTAGACCTTTGTCAGAGGTTTTTGTTATAAAGATTCCCCCCGCAATTTGTTGCTTCCCTTCTAATTTTGGTTGCATTGGTTTTGTTTGTACAAAACCTTTTTAATTTAATGTAATCAAAATTATTTATATTTTACACTTTGTAATTTTTTCTAAGTCTTGCTTGGTCTTGAAATCTTTCCCTTCCCAAATATCTGACAGGTATACTATTCTGGTTCGCCTAATTTACTTATAGTTTCCATTATATTCACGTCATTCCCCATTCTGAATTTATCTTTCCGCCACAGATCATTTAAGTCAATAAACATTTTTAAAGCACCTACTATATGCCAGGCATTGTGCTAAGCTCTGGGACTACAAAGAGAGGCAAAAATATGAGTCCCAACCTCAAACAGCTCAGAATCAAATGATTCACAGCACATGACAGGGAATGTCGGAGTATGTTTAAGCAGGAAGCAATAATTGCCATTTTACAAGACAGTAAACTAGAGGCCGGAGAGGAAGGGACTTGCTCAGGGTCACTGTGAAGGAGTAGATGCTGGATTAGACCCAGATCTCCTGACTCCTAGTTCAGGGTTCTATCCACTGCCTATATGTGTGACCCTGGGCAAGTCACTTAACCCCTGTTGCTTAGCTCTTACCGCTCTTCTGTCTTGGAACCAATAGACGTTATTGACTCTAAGACAGAAGGTAGGGGTTTAAAAAAACAAAATAAAACATTATAATCCCCCCCCCCCCCAAATCAACTGAGTGATTGAAACTAGCATCTCAGCAGGGCTGGAGGCTTGGAGCCAGGCTTGTTTTTTCTCCACTTTGCATAGCTATCTGGGCTACTTGAAGCCAGATTTTCACCTTAGACCATCCCCCCCCCCCCATCCAGTTGGTGAAGAGGCTTTTCATATCATTAAGAAGGGAAATTGGCTTCATCTAGGGAAAAGAAAGAACAAGGATCATAGACAAAAGCCAACCAAGTGGAGAGAGGAATGGGCATAACTCCTGCCTTGGGCATGTCCTAATAATTGGGCAAGTCACTCTGTTTCCTCCTAATGAGAGGGTTGGACTCCATGGCCTCAGAGGTTCTTCCCAGTCTAAAGCGATGATCCTATGACCCCTTTGGGCCTTATTTTCCTCCTCTGTAGAATGAGGGGAGCTGGGCTAGGTGGTCTCACAGGTCCCTTCTAGGCCTATGATTTAGATTCTCCACACACTGGTAAGTAGACCTGAGTTCAAATTTGGCATTAGATCTTTACTTATTTCTTCTTCATTTTTTTAAAACTTCACTTTCCGTCTTGGAGTCAGTACTGAGGGGCAGAAAATCAAGAACTTTTGTAATAGTGTAACGGGGGGACTGAAGCTAGCAAGCCCAATTGTCCCCTTCCTTAATGCTGTCTTTGTCCTTCACTTTCGGAGTCCGAAGGATCCCTTGGGATGGGAAGAGAAGAGAGACTTGGGGGGAAAAGCTTCTGAAATTCCCCCAGAAGACTCGATACCCTCTTCATTGTCTAAGAAGGTCAAAGTAAAATGTGGTCTCCATTGGAGAGCTTTGATTTTTTAACTAGGGTTCCCTTCCCTGCCTTCCCATCCTCATCCCTACTATTGCTTATGGGAGAAATCAGCTAATTTATTTGGAAATTGGTTAAAAATAAAACAACCTTTCAAAGCTCTGGCTCAGTAAAAGAAGAAAGGGAATCTAGTTTTAAATGCCCCAGTTGACCCCCTCTATCCCATCCATTCTTTTAGCCACTGACCAGATGTCCATCTTCTGTCCTTTCACCCAAGCTGCTCCCATGAATGCATCCCCACAACTAGACTCACCAACTTCTTCTGTCTCCTCATGCCCCGACCATAGACAGCCGCCCCCACTTCTCTATCCTTCCATCTTCCTGATCAGAGGTACCCATTTTCTCCGTATTATCAATCCGCACTCGACCCAGTCTTGCTTCTACCCCTTTCCTCCCTCATGCCCTGACCACACCTGCCCCATTCCCTCTGTCCTCCTGAGCCCAGACACTCCTATTGGTCCATCCAGACATCTTCCCATTACCCACCCTCTCATCATATCCATCTCTCCATCCTCTAATGCATTTTCTCCATCTCCTTCATGCTTCACTCTCCTGAGTCCATTGATCTTATCCTCCCTGCCTCATCCATTCCTCCTTCCCCTTAATCCAAGTTACCCATTTATCTCTCCCTCCTCAGGTTCCAAGTGCTGCCCTTCCATCCCTTCTTCTATCTTCAGACCTCCACACCTGCACTTTTCCCACTTTATTCCTCCATTCACCCGACCCAGACACCCCCAATCCCTCTGCTCTTTCCATTCCTCTCTCCTCTGGGGATCAAATGATATAATATTTATTCACAAAGCACTTAGCACTGTCCCCGGCTCATAGTAAGTCTTTAATAACATTTTGGGGGGCCCTAGGATAGAGGCACAGTAAACAGAAGACAGGACCTGTAAATAGACCTGAGTTCAAATTTGGCATTAGATCTTTACTTATTTCTTCTTCATTTTTTAAAAACTTCACTTTCCGTCTTGGAGTCAGTACTGAGGATTGGTTCCAAGGCAAAAGAGTGGTAAGGGCTAGGCAATGGGGGTTAAGTGACTTGCCCAGGGTGACACAGCTGGGAAGTGTCTGGGCCCATATTTGAACCCAGGACCTCCCTCTCTAAGTCTGATTCTCCATCCACTGAGTCACCCAGCTGCCCCCTTATTTATTCTTCTGTTCTCTAAACCCAATCCACCTTTATTCTTCCTAGCCCATCTATTCCACCCCCCAATCCCAGATGCCGACACTCTGACTATAATGTTTATCCCTGACTCCCAGAACCTTGGATTACCCCCACTGACCCAGATGCCATCCAGTCCTCAGTCTTTGTCATTCTAGTCATCCCCAATCTTCCCCCCTCTGTCCCCTGATCTTGGCTCTCCCACTCCTTCCATCTCTCTCTCCCCTGAGCCCCCCTTTATTCCTTCCGAGCTATAGCTGTGGAACCTCCCCAGACCCGTCTCTCCCGGCTGGCCCAAATCACCTATAATTGTGGAACCAGTTGATGACGGTGTTGGTCTTGAGGTTAAGCTGAAAAGAGAGCAGCTCGATGGTCTGTTGGGATGGGTAGGGCTCCAGCTGGTAGGCTTTCTTCAGGGCCTCCTTCTCCTCGGGGGCCAGGACCACCCTGGGCTTCTTAATCTGCAGGAGGCTCAGGTCCTGGGGCTGAAGCCCGGGGCTGGGGCACTCGGAGCGCGTGACGGGCGATTCGCTGTCAGAGCCGGTGCTGATGAGCCCATAGCGGCGTTTCAGGTAGGCTGAGGGAGAAGCCCAAGCCAGGTGTGCCTGTCACAAGCGCTCCTGATCCTGGGGAGCTACTTCTACCTCCAGAGACTCAGGAATATAAATCACAAAAGCCAGAGATTGGTTCTTCTCCCGTCCTCCCCCTTTAGAATGTAAGCTCTCTGAGGGCCAGGGACCGTTTATCACCTGTACCTGGCCCGAATGTCACAGGGACTTCAGAGAAGCGCCATTGATTTTGGGGCCTGACCGAGGAAGAAACTCTCTCACATGGCCACCTGCGCTGCAGTGTACAGGCTTAAGCAGCTGCCTGCAGCCCAGAGAAATGAAGCGACTTGTTCTGTCCACACATAGGCAGGGCCAAGACTGGCTTTCTGTCCACTGCCTCACTGTGCCTCTGAGGCCGGATCATTACTATGGAGAGTGAACCGCGTTTTGAACTGAATCTGAACTAGACTCAAAACTCAATAGGAGGAAGAGGAGGAGAGAGTGGTGGATTTCATTTGGAAAAATGGGTAGTGCTCTGAATGACCTCAAGCTGCTCCCCAAAATAAGGGCCATCTTTTACAAAATGACATTATCACAGTCAGGCTGTGAGTCATAGTACTGGAGCCTCTGAATAGGTTGTGAATCTCCCAAAGGGCAATGGAGGTATTCATGGTGGGTAAGGAGGGATGGCAGCAGATTATCTATCTATCTATCTATCTATCTATCTATCTATCTATCTATCTATCTATCTATCTATCTATCCATCCATCCATACATACATATTTATCTATCTTTCCATCCATCCATCCATCATCTATTTATCCATCCATCCATCCATCCATCATCTATCTATTTTATTTATCCATCCATCCATCTATCCATCATCTATCTATCCATCCATCCATCATCTATTTATCCATCCATCCATCTATCCATCATATATCTATCCATATCTATCTATCTATCTATCTATCTATCCACTTAACTATATTCAATGTATTTATGTTTATCTATATATTCCTCTCTGGCCAATCATCTATCATCTACCTGCATATCTATCCATCATCAATGTATCTATAATTATCTATTCATCCCTCTCTACCTAATTATTTACTTATCTATCTATCTATCCTTCTCTCTCTCTATCATAAATCAGTTTATCTATCTATCCTTCTCTCTATCTAATCATCTATCTATCCATAATCAATCAATGTATCTATCTCTCCATTTAATCACCTATCCATCCATCCATCCATCCATCTGCCTATCTATATCATCAATGTATCTATATCTCTCTATTTCTTTCTATCCAATCATTTATCTATTTTCTATCAATCATCAATAATGTATCTCTCTATACCAGCACTGGCAAAGTATTGGCACACATGCCCAGCTGGCACTGGGGGAAGCTGTTTAATTCGCCCTCTTCCCAGTGCTTGAGGACATTTTTTGCATGCTTCACCCCTCTGTCCAGACTTCCAAAGTAAGCACTTCCTCCCTCCATTCTCTGGGGTAATGTGGCGGGCTCACAGGCAGCTTGAAGTTGCAGTTTGGGCATGTGAAATTGAAAACCTTTGCCAATGCTGCTCTATAAAATCATCTATCCTCTTCTCTATCCATCAATTCTTCTTTATCTCTACATCTTTCTTTATCCAATCATCTACTTATCTATCATCACTAATCAATGTATTTACCCATCTTTCTCTCTATCCAATTATCTCTCCATCCATTTACCTATGTACCTATCTATCTTCAATGTATCTATGTATATCTATCTATCTATCTATCTATCTATCTATCTATCTATCTATCTATCTATCTATCTATCTATCTATCTATTTTTCTGTCCCTCATCAATTATTGTATTTCTCTATCTAATCATCTATGAATCTGTCTTCCTATCCATCTTCAATCAATGTATCTATCTATTCATCTCTCCTATCCAGTCATCTATAAATCATCCATCTATCCATCTATCCATCTCTCTTTCTTCCTCTCATTCTCTGTCTCTCAGTCCAGACATGTGATTTCATCTGCATAGGAAACTTTTCTTCCATCATGGAACCCACTGACTGTTCAAAAGGTCTATAGCTGAGTCTCTTAACCTGGGGTCCACTTGATTTCAAGGCGTCTACCAGTGTAGGGAGTGGTTTCATTGCGACTCTCATTGAATCACTGAAATATGTACTAATAATAAATAATAATACTATGGGGGAGCAGCTTGGCATAATGAACATCAAGCTACCCTTAGGGTCAGGTAAGCAGTTTCAAGTCTCATTCATTGACTCTTCTTGGTGGAAGGCCCCTGAGGAAGTCACAGAACTCCTTGGTGCCTCCAGGCAACTCTCCAGACTAGAAGTTGTAGAGCGAATACTAGTTTGATTTGGTAGAGGGAGTTTGCTTCCTGGGAGTTCCTCATACCAATAGAAACCTGTCTGGTACATCTCCCCTTTCTACCTCCCCCTCCCCTCCCCATTGGCTGGTCTTTGGATCCCAAATATGTAGGTGGAAAGGATCTCAGCTCTCCTCTGATCCTGCTGCCTGAGCCTCACCTTTCTTTTCCATTTTCTTCATGTCCCGGAGCTTTTCCACATTGTGGGGGTCATTCAGCCAAAGCTGCATCCGCACGAAGGGCTCCCTGCCCTTCAGGCTGAGCTTGTGCCATGGCTTGGGGCGGGATAGCAGGTCAGACACTGAGCCCTGCGTCAGGCCCAGGATGCTCTCCCCAAAGAGCCGCTGACCTGGGATGGGAAGGGAGAACTCCATCAGGGTCCCAGAATGGGGTCAAAAGTGCCCTAGCAGGGGGTGCTATGGGGCCCCATCAGGCCCCCACCTTCAAAATGCCAGAACATAAGGGCAAATTGAGTCCAGTATAAGCTCGTTCCCAGTGACCACTCTACTGGGCAGAGAGTGAGAACAGGAGCCAGGGTTCAGTGGAGATGAACAACCCTTTGGGGATGGCTCTGACTGTGCCCCCACTCCCCTCCATTCGTCCGTACCTAGGTTATTATCTGTTAGCACCTCCTTGACCTTCTTGGTAATGGAATACGTGTCCAGCTCAGGGGACATGGCCACAATCTCTTGGATGCCTCCAGGTGCCTGACTGCTGGTGTAGGTCTTTCCACTCAGCGAGGAGCTGCAGCGGCCCTCAGGCTGCTGGTTTTCTTTGCTGCTCTCCAGGGTCAGGCTCAGGGGCTCTTGGGAGCTTTTTTCTGGCTCCCCAGGGCTTGGTGGTGGGGATGGGGTAGACCTGGCTTCTGCTGGACTTGCTGTCATGAGGTCCAAGAATAAGGCAAAAAGAGAGGAGGGAGGAAGGGAGAGAGAGAAGGGAGGTGGAGAGAGAAAGGAAGGACGGAAGGAGAGAGGGAGGGAGGGAGAAAGAAAAGGGAGGGGAAGAGAGAAGGGAGGGGGAGAGATAGAGAAGAGAGGGAGAGAGAGAAGAAATGAATGAATGAATGAATGAAACATTTATAAAGCATTTTAAAAATTATAATAAAACATTTCATTCATGTCTGACTCTTCATGACCTCAAGACCCCATTTGGGGGCAAAGATACTGGAATGGTTTTCCATTTCCTTCTCCAGCTTATTTGACAACTGAAAAAACATAACTAGGAAGTATCTGAGGCTGGACTGGAATTCAGGAATATAAGTCTTCCTGATTCCAGGTCTGGCACTCTATGTGCTGTGTTACCACCTAACTACCCCTTATTAAGTTCTTGCAATACGCTCAGCACTATGCTAAGTATTGGGCATAAAAATGACAAAGTCACTCCCAAGAGAGCAGAGTATCTGGATGCTACCACAAGGGTTGGCAGACTGGCTTCTGGCAGCAGCAGTGGCAGAATTACCCACTGCCTCTGGGTGGGATACTTGAGGTATATTATGGTCTTGAGCAGGGGTCTGGGACTACATTAGACCTTTGTCTATATATAAAAACTGGAAAAACTAAACAGGACACAGGTAAAATCAGCACAAAAGATCCCGAAACCTGAGGTAATATACCTCAGTACAAGAGGAACACTGAGTCCAGTAAAATGCCGATAATTAAATCTATTGGCCTGGCCACTAAAATAAAAATAAAATACAATAAAAATGAGCAAACATAGGAGGAAGAACCTAACTATTGATAGCTATTATGGGGACAGAGAAGATCATTGCTCAAACTCTGAGGACAGTGAAGTAAAAATATCTACTTCAAAAACAGCAAAGAAATACAACAAATGTCTACAAATTCAAAAAGAGCTACTGGAAAAGTTTAAAAAAGACCTCAAAAACCAAATGAGAGAGGTTGAGGAAAATTTAGAAAAAAAAAGAGCAATGCAAGAAAATTATGAAAAATCACCCAAATGGAAAAAGGGACCCAGAAACTCATGGAAGAAAATAATGTATTAAGAATTAGAATTGGACGAGGAGAAGCTAACAATTTCCCAAGACAATAAGAAATCATAAAGCAAAATAGAAAGAATGAAATAATAGACGAGATTATGAAACATCTTATCACAAAAACAACTGATCTGGAAAACAGACCAAGGAGAGACAATAGAATAGTTGGACTCATGGAAAGTTATACTCCTTAAAAGAGTTTAGACACCAAGCTCCAAGAAATCATCAAAGAAAACTGCCCAGAAATTCTAGAATCAGAGGGTAAAATAGAAATTGAAGGAATCTACTGATCACCACCTCAAAAATCGCAAGCATGAAAATGCACAGGAACATCATTGCTAAGTTCTATAGCTCCCAGGTTAAGGAGAAAATACTATAAGTAACAAGATAAAAACTAAATATTGTGGAACTACAGTTAGAAAAACACAAGACTTAGCAGCCAAAATATTAAAAGAATACAGGACATGAACATAGCATTTCATATAGCAAAAGAACTGAATTTACAACCAAGAATAACTTATAAAGCAAAAGATGAACATAATTATAAAAGGTAAAAAATGGACACTTAACAAAAAAGGAATTTCAATTATTCCCAGGGAAAAATCCCAAACTCAGAAAATTTGATGTATAAGAAACAGACAAAGGTAATGAAAGGCTAATTTCAAGAATTCAAAAGGTCAAACTGTTTGATTCCTGTATGGGAAAATATCATCTGTGGCCTTGGGGAATGGCATCATTGTCTGAATTTTTTGAAGGGGCGGGAATGGAAGGAAGACTAGAGGTTGAGATGAATGTAGAGGAATACGTTAAAATGGTAGTGGAACACATGAGGAGGAGGTAGGGTGGAATTGCTATCTTATGCTGAGGGGAAGAACTTCCATGGAGAAGGGGAGGATAGGGAGAAGGATGAGTAGTCCTAGAAGCCTACTCTCATCAGACCTGGGATAAAGGGAGAACAACATACATAATTAGAAGGGTAAATTAATGTTCAGAGAAACAGGAGGGAAGGGGGAAGGGATAATAGAGACTGGGGGTGGTTCAAGAGAAAGGAGGACAAGGGGATAAGAAAAAGGAGGGAAGAGAGGGACACCTAGAGGATAGTATACATTAAGGGGGGTAAGGTGAGGAATAAGGGAGAGATCTTGGAAAAGTGAATAGAAAAAGAATTAAAAGGGTAGGGGGAAGGGACAAGGGAGTGACCTTTGGAAGGGGGGCCAATTTGGAACTAAGAGAGCAAAGGCAGAAGGTAGGGAGGATTTCTGAGAAGGGTTGTGAATTAGAGAGGTATTGCTCAAAGGAAATTGGACACCTGAGGAGGGATATGATGGAAAGAAAGGAAGAGGAAGAGAGACAGTAAGGAGGAATGAAATAGATGTAATGCACAGCTGGTAACTGTGACACTGAGTGTAAATGGGATGAATTCACCCATGAGAATAAAATGAATAACAAAATTTCAAAAACCAACACCTGACAACATGTGGTTTACAAGAAACACATTGAGAATGAGACACACACATAGAGTAGTAAAGGTGAAAGGAAGGACCAGAATAAACTCTGCCTCAGCTGATTCAGAAAAGGCAAGGGTAGTCATCATGATCTCTGACAGAGTTAGTGCTAAAATGGATAAAATTAGAAGGGATTAATAGCTTAACTATATTATGTTGGGTAATGAAGTGTTATTAATGAAGTATCAATATTGGGCCTGTATGCACCAAGTGTTATAGCAGCCAGATTTTTAAAGGAAAAACTAAATGGATGGAAATAGATAACAAAATAATAGCAGAGACTTTAATTTTTCCCCTCTGAAAACTAAAAAAAAGTCTAACCAAAAAATAAATAAGAAGAAGTTAAGGAGATGAATAGAACCTCAGATAAGTTAAATATGACAGATATGTGGAGAGCCCCCACACACCTGCACAAAATTAGTAATAGATCTAAGTCATACATATAATCTTTTTCCTGGTGGGATAACAATGTATAAATATTGGAGAGTATAAATAGTCTGCAAAAGTCTGACTTTTAATACTAATCATACTATGGAGGTACTTTTGTATCCCTGAGAGGTTGTGGTACTAGAATATTGGGTATGACCAAGCTGGAAAGACTGGGTTTTGGAAAAACGATGGTCCTGGAAATAGATTGTGGCTGCTGCCTAAGGACCGATCTAGTTAAATATAGTTCTGGTAATAACGCATGTTAACTGAGGACCAGATGGGCTAAGATGATCAAATTAAATGCTGATGGGAACACGGAGAAAAAGGACTAATATTACACTGCTAGAGCAGCTGCGGATTGTTTTTTTAGAAAACAAGATGGAAATATATATTAAGAACTATTAAGCTGTTCATGCTCATTGACCTACGGATCCCATTACTAGGATGAGACCCTAAGGGTATTATTGAGAGGGTAAAAAGCTGTGTATGTATGAAAATATTTATGGAAGCTTTGTCTGTAATGACAAAAAAACCCTAGAAATAACACAAATGCAATGTTTGGGAGAAATGACTGAATAGGCTGCAATATTTGAATGTAATGAATTCTATTATGTTATTATAAATGACAAATTTTGAAAATATAAAGAAAATAAAGGAAATATTTGAAGAGAGGCAGAGAGAATAAGAAATATATATTTCTATGATTATTTTAAAAAAGGCCACAAAATCAAAAGAAAAAGCAATCTAAAGGGAACTCAAAAACAGGATGTTTATTTAACCACATATATAATTTACATATTTTTAGGCAAATTGTAAACAATGTGGAATTTGTGGTGTGGCACATAATTTTTGAATACATTTGTTTATTTAATTTTTTTGTTGTTAGCAAAGGTTATCAAGTAAAAAAATAAAAATAAAAAATAAAAGAAATAACTAGTGATGTGGGGCGGAAGATTAGGGATGAATATTCGAGCAAAGACCCATCACATTTGGCCCTGAATAGATCAGGTCAAATAGGTCAGTCTTGAGAGTGGTTTCAGTGTTGTGATGGGACTGGGAGTCATACTCCAAAGCTGACGGCTGCTTGAAGCAGAACAAGGGTGGCTTTTTTTTTTTTACTATTTACCTTTTTTCTTTGAATCCATACTAAGTATCAGTTCCAAGGTAAAAGTGATAAATCAGAGCTAGGCAATGATGGTTAAGTGACTTGCCCAGGGTCACACAGCTAGCAAGTGTTTGAGGACAGATTTGAACCCAGAACCTCCAATCTCCAGGTTGTCTGAGTTGATCCAATGACATTATCTCCCTGGTGAGGTAGGAGCTATGGGAATGATCCCATTTTAGAGATGAGAGGCTAGAGGTTCAGACAAGGGAGTTGGGTGACTCTGGGTAAGTCACTTCCTGTCCTCTGGGGCTTGATTTTCCCCATTTATAAAGTGAGGGTGGGGGGGGGCTGCATTAGATGGCCTTGGAAGTCCCTCCCAGCTCTAAGGCTATGAACACAAGACCCTTAGAGCCATCAGACACAAAGGCCAACCTCATGTATCCCCTGGCTCTGGCCATCCTCTGATGCCTTGGTAACCCCATTTCCCCACAGCCTATTGATTGACGAGGAAAAAATGAGTAAGTGACTTGGCTACTGTCAAACAGTTAGTAGGCCCATAGGGTCACAGTTCTGGAGCTGACAGAGACCTCAGAGGTCCTCGAGTTGAACCCTATCATTGCATTATTCTTTAAAATTTAAGAAATTTAAATTTTATTTCTTAAATTAAAAAAATTAAATTTATAAAATTTATTCTTTAAAATTTAAAATTTAACTTAAATTCACTGACATATTTACTAAACATTTATCATATGCCAGGGACAAAGCATCTAGATACACAAGGCTTGCCTTCAAGGAACTTGCATTCTACTTGGAGGACTACATAATATCCGAAGATAAGCAAACATAAGATAGATACAAACTAAATGCTAATGGGTAGCAAGGGTAGCACAGTGCCAGGCCTGGAGTCAGGAGGTCCTGGGTTCAAATTTGGCCTCAGACACTTATTAGCTGTGTGACCCTGGGAAAGTCACTTAATCCCAACTGCCTAGCCCTTACCACTCTTCTGCCTTGGAATTAATACTTATAAGTATTGATTCTAAGACAGGAGGTAAGGATTTAAAAAAAATGCCAAGTCACTCAGGGATGGGGAAGAGGCACTTAGAATTGGTGGGATGAGGGAAGGTCTACTGAAGGAAAAGTGATGTGAGGTAAGTTTGGGAGCTAGGGGTACTCCAGGAATGGTAGCCCTTCTCCTCTTACCAGTGAGGAACATGCGACCCATAGAGGTGAAGTCAGATGCCCAAAGTGATGCAGGTAGTATGTGTTGGAGGTGGAATTTGAACTCGTTTCTTTGGACTCTGGAGCCAACTGTCTCCCACTAGATTGTCAACAATCAATTTCTTGGGGCAAGGAGGTGGGTTTCTTCCCCGGAGCTCCCCAGAGACCCTGAGCTGTGGGCTGAGAAGTGCCAAACTCTCCCCACCAAAAAAGCAGAAACCAGAAAACAAAAGACAGATTTTTCAAACTAATTCCCCCAGAGAGGAGAGCATGACAGCAACAGGGGAGGAAGCAAACCAGATAATTAGCATAAAAAGACCACTGCGATTTCCATATTCCAGGCAGAGCGCCAGCCACATCTGATGAGCTGACTTTCAGGACCATTTTTGACAAAACGTTGGAGGGATCTGGAGGACAGCCTTATCTTGTAGAACATACTAATTAAAGGACCAGGAAGTAAGTTGAAAGTGTCAGCACAGTGTGCTGGGGAAGATGTATGGGGCAGGCTGGGGAGAGATGACAGGAGATGCCTCCTCGTATTAACTGGGAGATGTTGTGGCTTTAATAAAACCTGAGGGGGAGAAGAGAAAAGAAAGAGATTGGGAGGGGCAGAGACAGAGAGTTTGGGTTTGAGAGAGAGAGAGAGAAAAACAGGAGAGACAGTGGGATAGAGAGATAGAGAGACAGAGAGAGAAACTGGGCTTGGGGGATGGAGAAATGGGGAATAAGATAAGACAAAGAGAGGGAGGTAGGAGGAGAGAGAAAAAGAAAGAGAGGGGAGAGGGAGGGAGAAAGGGGGAGAGAATGAATAGAAAAAAGTGAAAAGGGGAGATAGGAAAGAAAGAAGGGAGAGCAGGAGGGAGAGAAAAGAGATTAAGAAAGAAGGAAGGAGAAAGTGGGGAGAGAATAAAGAAAGAAAAAGGGGAGATGGAGAGAGAGACAGAAAGAGAAAGGGAGGAAGAGAGGAGAAGAGAGGAAAAGAAAGAGAGAAGGAGAGTGAGAGACAGAGAAAGAGAGAGAGGGAAGATGAGGCAGAGAGAGAGAGAGAGGGTGAAAGGGAGAGAGAGAAGAGAGAGAAAGAGAAAGGAAGAGAGAAAAAAGAGAGATAGAAAAAGAGAGGGAGGGAGGGAGACAGAGAAAGAGAGAGAGGGAGGGAGGGAGGGGAAGAGAGAAAAAGAGACAGAGGGAGGGTGAGAGACAGAGAGGGAGAGAGAAAGAGAGGGAAGGTGAGACAGAGACAGAGAGAGGGAGGGAGACAGAGAGGGGGAGGAAGAAAAGAGAGACAGAGAAAGAGAGAAAGGGAGAGTGAGAGAGAGGAAAGACAGAGGAAAAAAGAGGGAGGGCAAGAGAGAAAAAGAGAGGGAAAGGAAGGGAGAAAGAGTGAAAAGAGAGGGATAGAAAGGGAAGGAGATGGGGGGAGAGATTGAGAAAGAAAGAGGGAGAAAGGGGGTGAAAGAATAGAGAAAAGGGGAGTTGGGAGAGAAAGAAAGGAGAGAGGGAAGGAAAAGGGAGAGAGGGAGAGAAAGAGGCACAGAGATTCTCTTCTGCTTAAGAATTCTAAGAAGACAAATACAGAAGTGTCTGGAATATTTATTATGCACAATGTGGGCATTTCTAATGAGGCGAGTTAATTAAAATAAGAGATGTGACAAAGGGTTCCTTGGCAAGTGGAAGGAGCTGGATGCTTAGTTAATAGCCTTCCTCCCTCACATCCGGCACAGGGTCCCCCCTGCAGCTCAGTCTTTCCATTGCCATGGACACCGTCCCCTCTGGGGAGCCTTGTAGGTGATGTGGGTAGGGCCAGAAGTAGGGGAGAGCAGAGAGGGGAGTCCAGGAGACCCAAGACCCTCCTGGAAGGACCAGGGAGAAACAGAGAGGGGGCTCTGACTCTCCATCCAGGGGATGTCTTGTGGACCAATCCTGAAATAGTAGCAACAGGGGACAAGTGAGTAGAAGATTCTCTGGGATCCAATCGCAAGGCTGGAAAGGCCCATGGAGTCACGCACACCATCCCTCTGCCTCCAGGATAACCCATCTGGGCCAGCTGGGGATTTATCAATCTTCATTTCAGAGCCTTCAGGGAAGGAGGAATCCCTCCGTGGGGAGCTGTGGGACACCCAGCTGTGAAGCACTCTTTAAGGGAAAGTCCCTTCTGGGAGGCCCTGCTGCTGAGGCTCACATCTGGAATGCAGCCAAAAACTTCCGGGCCTGGGCATGCAGCTGCACGAGTCTGGTGCCAGCTTTGGGGGACTCACTCGGGCCCCAGAGGCTTCCTGAGCACTTTGCTTTGTAGGTTCTTCCGGGTGGGCAACATCTGCTCTTAGCAAATAGAATGTCAAGGTCAAGAGAATCTAGACCCCAATTCTCTGATGCAGCACCTGCAACACTTTGGGACGGTCTCTTCCCCTCTCCAGAGGCCTCAGTTTCTCAGTTGTAAAATGAGGGGAATCCAACTAGAATGCCACTTAGGTCCTGTCCAGCTATGTGATGAAGTGCTAGACTAGAAGGCAGGAAGACCCGAGTTTAAATCTAGTGTGACATTGGGCAAATCACACCCTCTGTCTGCCTCATTTTCCTCAGCTGCAAAATAGGGACAATAACTACTTCTTAGGGTTATTGTAAAAAAAAAAAAACAAGAGTAAAGAGAAAAATGAAAACCTTAAAATGCCTTGAAAATGCTATTATTATTTCTATGTTCCTATGAATCCTGGTATCCTTATGTTTTCTTGAATCCCCAGCTACTTTTCAGACAAACTTTTGACATCCAATCATAACTCTTTCCCTTATGCTTGGGAAATTGATTTCTTAAACCTCAATGTAAGTCTTGGCATTTATATTTAAATTTCATCTTAGCTTTAGTGCAAAGTTCTATCCTCTCTATGTCTTTTTTTTTAAACTCTTACCTTCCATCTTAGAATCAATATCATATATTGGTTCCAAGGTGGAAGAACACAAAGGGCTAGGCAATGGGGGTTAAGTGACTTGCCCAGGGTCACACAGCTAGGATGTGTCTGAATCCAAATTTGAACCCAGGACCTCCTATCTATAGGCCTGGTTCTTGATCCACTGAGTCACCTAGCTTCCCCTGCTTATATATTTTTAAATCCAAATTTATTCAGGATATTAACTTTCCATCTTAGCTTTGTTTCGTCTGCAAAATTCACAAGCGCGCCAAATTATATCTTTATTTAAGGCATTGGTACTTGTGTTTAGGGGCAGCTAGGTGGCTCAGTGGATAAAGCATCAGGTCTTGAGTCAGGAAGACTCTTCCCAAGTTAAAATCCAGCCTCATGCATTCACTAGCTGGATGACCCTGGGCAAGTCACTTCACCCTGTTTGCCTCAGTTTCCTCATCTGTCAAATGAGCTGGAGGAGGAAATGACAAATTTCTACTTCAGTTTCTTTGCCAAGAAAACCCCAAATGGGGTCAAGAAGAGTCAGACATGACTGAAAAACAACTGAACAACAACTTGTGTTTGGGGGTGGTTATGTCTTGTGTGTGCGCACGCACGCATGTGTGTGTGTGTGCGCACGCATGTGTGTGTGTGTGTGTGTGTGTGTGTGTGAATTTGACCTGTGATTTTGATCAGTGTGGAAAATTCTAGGCATGAAAACTCCCTCCAAGGATACAGACTAGTCTTGTCCTATCTCTACATCTTTTTCTTAATGTTTTCCCACCCCATGGATGTCTTTACTGCCTGTCCAAATCTTACCCTTCCAGGACAAGATCAAGTCCCTGTATCCCTACGAAGCCTTCCAGGACTGCTTTAGCCCACAGGAAAACCAGTAATAACATCTCTCATTTCTATAGTGCTTTAAGGCTGATAGCTCTTATCTGGGTGAGACAAGTTGTATTAATATTATTTTCCCTATTTTACATGAGGGAACAAGGGCTCAGAGAACTGAGAGGATTCTAGGTTTAGAGTTGAAAGGGACCTTAGCAGTCAAGGGGTCTATGGATTAAAAAACTGAGGCCAAATAGAGAAATGACTTATCTAGGGTCTTATGGCTAATAAAAGCACTCAAATTATAATCTGGACTCCTTAATCCTATTTTTTTTTACTCTAGCACATTGCTTCCTTACTCTGAATTCCTAGAGCACTTATTATTTGTATTCCTCATTTGGGAATTCATCATTCTCTGCTACATGGCCTCTCTCATATTTTTGGATTTTTTCAAGGTTAACACAGAGTTAATTATCGTTATCTCTATATATTTGATAATATGGCCCTATGCCATAGAGTCAAGAAGTTAAGAAAATGCACGAGGAGACAGAACGTAGCTTCTGATGCATTCTTTGGCCATAAGGATTGGGAGGAAGATCTCAAGGATATGTGAGTGCTAGAATAGGCAAGACAGTGAGTAAAAATGGAGAGAATTTCTCTTCTTGGTCTACATCCATCACAACATAAAACTAGCTGAGGCAAGATGCCCTTGGAGGTTTTTAATGGTAACAAGACATCCCTTCCCCCATCAAACAACCCCCCAAACACCATCCAGGTCACAAGTCCCTGCCCCATGCCTTGAAGAGATGGTAAGTCTTGGCTCTAGAATTCCTAAATTCTTCATCCAGTGGCTGCCCCTCTTTGATGGAATGGAACATATATTTCCTATACTCCTTTGACTACTTGGAGGAGCAGCCACTGCAGGGGGACTAGGGAAAGTCCCCTAAACAACTGTGGTATTTTCTTTTAAATTCCTGGACTATGAATAAGGAGTCTGGGTCTGGAAGAAACTGATCATGAACAACTGACTGGAAGATATCTTATTATATATTGTTTATTCCTTTGATTACTCTATAAAGAATAAAACAGTATCCAAGAATGCTTGTTTGTTCCTATAGGGAATTTATGTTGAGGTCATATGTTGACTAGAAATAAGTGAAATATACTAAGTGTAACAGAGGTGGTAGGGTTTTTTTTTTTCCTAGTCTATTCCCATAGGGACTTTATGTTAAGGTCATGTGACTAGAAATAAGTGAAATATACTAAGTGTAACAGAGGTGGTAGGGTTTTTTTTTTTCCTAGTCTATTCCCATAGGGACTTTATGTTAAGATTATGTGACTAGAAATAAGTGAAATATACTAAATATAATGGAGGTGGTAGGGTTTCTTTTAGTAGGTGGGGGCTCAGAGCTAATTCTGACTGGGTAACTATAGACCAACCAGATGCCTATTGGCAAGAACACTCAGAGAGAGTATGAAATAATAAATAACTTTAAATATAAACAAACAAATACATAAAGCTAGGATATTGAAGGTTGTCTATGAGAACCATAGTTTGGTAGAATAAATCTAAATTCTTCCATCTGACAGCTCTTTAAATGTTTGAAGCAGCTCTCTAAAAGAGCCTTCTCTTTTAGGTTAAACATTCCCAGCTCCTTCTTACTGATCCTTATATGGCATGATTTTAGGCCCTTTGTAAAGCATGTCAGCCAACTAATCGAGAAATATTTAAGTATCTACTATGTGTCAGGCATTGTGCTAAGGTATAGAGATACAAAAAGAGGCAAAGGAAGGTCCCTTCCTATGGACACTCTCCAAGTTACCAATGTCCTTCCTAAAACGTCATCTCCGGAATTGAACACAAAAGTCCATCTGGATATAGTTAGATGGACCCAGAGGTCAGTGGAACTCCAGACATTCCACCTCCTATAATGAATGAAGCTTAATATTGCATTAGTTTTCTTGGTTGCCTGCTGTGACAGAGCTGAGTCATGCTGCATTTACAGTCCACGGAAACCACCACAGATGTTTTTCAGATGAAGTGCTGCTATCTAGCCACAACTCCCCCGTCTTGTACTTGTGAAACCAGATTATCAATGGCAAGGCTTTCCATTTATTCTTACTAAATTTCACCTTATTATAGTCAGTCCTAAATTCTAGCATATCGAGATTTTTTGAATCCCAGTGTACTGGCTTTCCCAACCGGCTTTATGTCCTATGCACATTTGATAAGCACGAATTCATGCCTTTGTTCAAGTCATTGGTATGTGTGTCTAGGGGTCATCTCCAATTTTTTGGTCTAGTTCGGGGATTTTATCAGTGTAGGAAATTCCAGGTATGAAAACTCCCTCCAGTGTGTGTTGGGGAACAGCATCTTCTCTGTAATCAACTGACTTACAGAAGGTAGACAATGACAAGTTAAAAGACTTGCCCAGGGTCAGCCAGAACTTAATTTTTTTCTGATTCCAAGGTCAGTCTTCTAGCCATTATTCTACACATGTCTTCTCTACTAGACTCTAACGTCAGTAACTTGAGGGCAGGAATAGGGTCTTATACTTTGTGGTATCACTCACTGGAACTAGCAGATAGTTGGCACTCAGTAAAGGTGCTATGACTGAAAATGACTGAATACCACCAGAAGTTGGTGCAATAGAGAGGGGGCTGAATTAGGAGTCAGGAAGACCTGAGTTCAAATCCCAGCCTTAGATACCTCCTAGCTGTGTAACTCTGGGCCAGTTGCTTAATCTCTCTTAGCCACAATTTCCTGTAAAGTGGGGATAATAATACCTACCTCCTAGGGTTGTTGTGGAGATAAAATTGAGTAATATTTGTAAAATGTTTTTCAAACTTTAAGGCTATTGTTATACTATAATGCTTTCATTTCAATTGTTTCCAGTTTTTTGGGGCCCCGATTTGGGGTTTTCTTGGCAAAGATACTAGAGTAGTTGGCTATCTTTCTCCAACTCATTTGACAGATGAGGAAACTGAGGCAAACAGGGTTATATGACTTGCCCATTTTGAGTTTTCTTGTCAAAGATATTGGAGTGGTTTGCCATCTCCTTCTTCAGCTCATTTGACAGATGAGGAAACTGAGGCAAACAGGTGAAATGATTTGTCCAGGGTCACACAGCCAGTTTGCCATTTCCTTTTCCAGCTCATCTGACAGATGAGGAAATGGAGGCAAAGTGGGTTAAGTGACTTGTCCAGATTCATACAGCTAGTATCTGAACAACTCTGACTCTAGCCCTTTTCCATTAAAAATCTACTTGAGGCGGGGCTGCTAGGTGGCTCAGTGGGTTGAGAACCAGGCTTAGAGATGGGAGGTCCTGGGTTCAAGTCTGATCTCAGACACTTCCTAGCTGTGTGACCCTGGGCAAGTCACTTGACCCCCATTGCCTAGCCCTTACCCCACTTCTGCCTTGAAACCAATACACAGTATTGATTCTAAGATGGAAGTTAAAGATTAAAAAACCCCAGCTCCTGACAATATCTAGCCCAGATCCCTAATTCTCCTAATCCCATCTCTTCCTCCTCTATCCTTAGCCCATTTCCAGATACTACCCACCGACTCTGTAATAAGAGACGGTAGAAGGAATACCGGTTCAGGATTTGGAGGACCTGGGTTCAAATCAATCCTGTCCCAACCCTACCTGCTGCCTCTGTGACCTTTGTTTAGTTTTTGCGTCTCAGTTTCTCCGTCTGTAAAACGATGGAGTTGGACTTGATGCCCTCTGAGGCCTCTTCCGTTTTTAGTCTATGACCCCAGGAGATAGCAGGGCCCCAATCCTAGTTCTGGGGCTCCGGGCCAGCACCCAGGTCCCCTCCCCTGGCGGCCCCCAGCCTGCCCCAGGACTTACCCTGAGTGGGGTTGGGCTGTTGGCTGATGGCCTGGCCCAGCTGATCCGTGAGCCACAGCTGCATCCGGATGAATGGTTCGCGTCCCTTCTGTGTCAGCTTGCTCCACGGTTTGGGCCGGGAAAGCATGTCGCTCACGCTGCCCTGGGACAAGCCCAGCACCTGGGAGGCCCGGGCGGGAGGGCGTCAGCGTGTCTCCCAGTTCTCCCTCCCCACTTTTGTCCCCGCCCAGACCCCCCCTCACTGGCCTGGACTTCCCGGACTGTGGCTCGTGGTGCGAGACCCTCTTGGATGGTTGTTTCCTCTCTTGCCCTGCCCCCACCAATATGGTGGCTCTTACCTTCTCTCCGAAGATCCTCTGGCAGATGCCGTTCTTGGCCAGCTTCTCCTTGACCTGGCGAGTCAGCTCTAGAGTGTCCACCTCCCGGTACATGTACATCTCGTACTGCTCCGGGGTCAGGGGGGGCACCGTGGGCTTCAGGGTCCTGGGCACATAAGCCGGGTAATAGGTCAGCCGCCCACTGCCGGGGGGCTCCGCGCCGGCCCCCTCCAGCTTCATGTCTCCCGCCTTGGGCAGCTCGTCTTCCCCATTGCCGGCCACCGGGGCCTCCTCCTCGTTGGCCAAGGCCTCCCCAGGCTCTCCCCGGGGCCATGGCCGCCCGTTGGCCTGGCTGGAGTAGCTGGAGGACGAGGAGGAGAGGGACGGCGAGACGGACGTGTAGGGCCGGCTGAGGATGCTGCGCTCGGAGGCCCAGTGCTGGTCGAAGTAGGTGCCGGCGTCGCCGATCTCGGACTTGACCTTGCGGATGATGCTCTGGACGAAGGCGGCGGGGGACAGCACGGTGAGGGGGGTCTGCGCGGCGCCGTTGCCACTCACCCCGAGCCCCGCCGGCCCCTCCTCCTGCTTGATGTAGGCCTGCACGATGTTCTGGCTGACGGCGGCCAGTGTGGGGCGCTCCGTGGGTGAGGGGGGCACCGAGCGCCCCCCGCTGCGGCCAGACGACTCCATCTCCAGCAGGGCCTGTTGCTGGGCCTGCATCTCCCGCCGAGCTTGCTCTAGGATACTCTTAATCGCATCTTCTGAGGTGCTGGTGGTGGTGCCATTAGGGACGCTGAGAGGGATGGAGGGGTTCTTGGCCTCACCTGTGGGGGGAGACAGAGGAGATCACTTCTTGTCGGGCCCAGAAGTCAGCTCGCTTGCCCAGGATAACAAAGCCAGGTTAGGGTGGTGACTGTGCTTGAACCCAGGACTCTCTCATGTGGAAGCTTTGCTCTCTCTCAATGTTTGCCTGGCTGACTGGTCTCTAAGGTCTTAGATTTAGGACCAGTTAAAGGAGGAAAAGGATATAGAGGCTGGACTGAAGAGGCAAAAGACCAAGGTTCAGATCCTGCCCCTGCTGGGCCAACTATGGGTCCTGCCCTGGGCCTCAGCTTCCTGCTCTGTAAGGAGGTGGTCTTCGGCTAGGAGGTCTCTTGGGCTCCTTTTAGCTTGAAATCTTATGAACTGCTCCCCTATGAAAGCCCTGGGGGCCTCCCTGGGGCTTTCTGGCCTCCCCTCAGAGGACTAAAGTCTGTCCCTTTACAAGGTTCCAGGCTTTGAGATTCAAGATGGGGGAAGAGGTTGGAAGCTCCTGGCAGTCACGGTGCAGCTGGTGCCCGCCAGAGGGCAGCAGACACTGCCATACTGAATGGATCCAGCTAATAAGCTCCTAGGCTTTCCAGATCCCACTGAGTCCAACCCTTTTCTGTGAGAGGGGAGGAAAGGGAGGCTGCAGGAGTGACACTTGGGGCTCAGACAGGATTTGAACTCGGGTTGTCTTACTCCTCGAGAGCCAGGGGCCTGACTGATACAGGGTCAGGGCTAGTGACTTCTGGGGTTCCATGTAGATGTTTGAGATGGGCTTTCAGGGAAGGTCTCCTGACCCCAAGTTTCCTCCCCACCTAACTCCATGAAGCCCTAAATATTTTTTTCCAAAGGAACCAGCATCCTTTGAGGCTTGGATCAGAGTCATCTTTCCTTTTGGTCAACCTCTGCCCATTGCCTTGTCCCCCACCAGTTGTTACGTCCTCCGGTTCTTGTCTTCACAGAATCCCATCATCTTGTTTCTACCTCTTCTGGATGAGGCTACTACCAATTGGTCTCGTTTCCCTCCAACTATCCCCTCCCCAGTCATTCTTCATGCCTCAATGATTTCCTGCAGAAACAGGGCTGACCAGGCCACTGTCCTCCTATCCAATAGGATGATGGGATCCCATTGGCGGCAGAACAGAAGATCCTTGAAGGCAGTAGAGAGAGACGATATCTTTTCATCTTTGAGCTCTCTCCCCAAGCATAGAGTGTCCTCTCCTTGTCTCTCCTCACTCTCGTGTCCCTTCATCTGTCTCTCTCATTGTCTCTTTTTCTCGCTCGCTGTCTGTCTCTCTCCATCTGTCTCTCCCACTCTATGCACTCTCTTCTCTCTTTCTCCCCTCTCTATCTCTTTCTTCCTGTCTCTCTTACTCAATGTCTCTTCTCCCCTTTCACTGTCTATCTCTCTCCATCTGTCTCTCCCACTCTATGCACTCTCTTCTCTCTTTCTCCCCTCTCTATCTCTTTCTTCCTGTCTCTCTTACTCAATGTCTCTTCTCCCCTTTCACTATCTCTCTCCATCTGTCTCTCACACTATGCATTCTCTTCCTTCTCTCCCTCTCTTCTTATCTCTCTCACTCAATGTCTCTTCTCCCCTCTCACTTCTATCTCTCTCCATCTGTCTCTCCTACTCCGTGTTCTCTTCTCTCATTGTCTCATCTTTCTCTCTGCCTTTCTCCCCTTTCTCATTGTCCATCTCTCCATTTGTTGCTCTCTTCTTGTCTTTCCCACTCTGTCTCTTCTTCTCTCTCATTGTCTGTTTCTGTCCATCCATCTCTCCCACCCTGTGCATCCTCTTCTTGTCTTATCTCTCTCTGCCTGTCTTTCTCCATCTGTCTCTCCTACTGTTTTCTTCTCTCTCGTTGTCTTTTCTTTCTGTCTTTCTCCCCCGATACTATGTCTCTCCATTTCTCTCTTCCTGTCCTCACTCAGTGTCTCTTCTCTTCTCTCACTATCTATCTTTCTCCATCTCTCTCTTCTTATCTCTCTCACTCAGTCTCTTCCTCTCTCTCACTGTCTATCTCTCCCTGCCTTTGTCCCCTCTCTCATTAGCTATCTCTCCATCTGCTGCTCTCTTTCTGTCTCTCTTACTCAGTGTCTCTTCTTCCTCACTGTCTAGCTTTTTCCATCTGTCTCTCCCACTCTATGCATTCTCTTCTTTTCCCTCATTGTCTTATCTTTTTCTCTCCCTTTCTCCCCTCCTATTATCTATCTCTCCCTTCTCTCCCACTGTCTCTTACCTTTTCTCTCTCTTTTATTGTCTCTCTCCCATGGGATTCTCTTTCTCTCATGGACATTATCTCTTTCTCTGACTCTCTCTCTGTCTCTGTCTCTTTCTCTATGCCTGTCTCTCTCCATCCAGTGTTTACAAAGTACTTCACATTGGCCCTGGATTCTCCAGAGAGAGTCAATCAGAGGTAGAATTTGAACCCAAGGCTTCCAGATTCCAAGGCCTGCCCATTTCTCCTTTACACCATATGCTGCCTCTCAGAAAGATAGGCTGGTGGATGGGGCATGCCTCACTCCTTGGACTCACCTCCCTTTTGAGACTCAATTTCCTTCTTTGCTTGCTCCAAGATGTTTTTGATGGCATCGTCTGAGCCCGTCTCGGGAGTCCGGATCCTTGGGGTGATGCTGCCTGGTCAGAGGTGAGAACAGACTTGTTACTAGGGGCCCAGGGTAGGACCCGAATGGTCTAGGACTCACTGCCCTAGTCACTGCCCATAAGAATAGCTTTTGTTTGGGGCAGTGAAGTGCCTCGGTGGATAGACACAGGTCTGGAGATGGGAGGTTCTGGATTCAAACTTGACCTCCCTCATTTCCTACCTGTGTGACTCTGGGCAAGTCATTTAACTCCAGTTGCCTAGCTCTAAGGCAAAAAGTAAGGCTTAAAACAAATGGCTCTTGTTCAGGCGTAGCCTGGTGGGTGGGGGGCCCTGGAAACCCATGGGAAGGTTCGACACAATGTGGTTTTTCCTAGACTGACTAAGCCAGCAAGTCTTTATCGAAGGTGCACTAGGTGTCCTGTCGTCCCTCTGCCATTTTGTTTTGAGGGCCAAGGAGACGAGAGCAAAATCAAGCATTATATGAGATCTACAAGCTGTTACTGAGGAGGAAACTGTGTCCCCATCTGTCCTCTGGCAGACCCTCATTCCCTCACACTTAGACTATTACAACAAACTTTGTGCCTTAGAATTGATACGAAGTATAGGTTTCGAAGCAAAAGAGAGGTAAGAGCTAGGCAAGTAGAGTTAAATGACTGGCCCAAAGTCACACAGCTAAGAAGTGTGTGAGGCCAAATTTGAATCCAGGACCTCCCATCTCCAGACATGTCCCTCTATCCACCGAGCCACTTAACTGCTCTAAACAAGAGCTATTCTCATGGGCACTGCCCAGTTTATGGCATGCAACTGGATGGACCATCCATTGGTGAGCGCATTGGTGCCTCCATCTAGGGCTGGTGAACTGGCTCCACAATTGAACTAGGTGGCATTAGGGGAAGTCAGATTGCTTCAGTCTTTTTCCACTGAATCTCCCTCTTTGACCCCACCACTGGTCTCTTGGCTGTTCTTAACCCAAGAATCTCCTCCAGATCCAGACTCGAGGCCTTTATACTGGCTGTGCCTGTTCTTGGGATGCCCTCCCTCCTCACTTCTACCTCCTGACTTTTCTGATGTTTTTCCCCATCCCACAGCTGGCGCTGCCTCCCCTTTGCAGACTGGACCACCTCTCATTTCTACTGTGTATATCTATTTATTGCTATGGTTTTCCCCTGTTCAACTGTGAGCTCCTTGTGGGCAGGGACTCTTGGGTCTTTCTTTGTATTTGCTTTCTGCAGTGCCAAACACCTAGTAAGTAGTCAGCGAGTATGCCTGTTGATTGACTGACTGGTGGGCTAAGCGGGATCAGGAAGGAAGTCCCAAGAGTCAGGAAGCTTGGGACAAATGGATGGAGCAGTCTTGGAGAGGTCACGAGAGATCCTGCTGATGAATATAGTCTGAGGTGTGTGGGAGGGGTAGAGACAAGGACAATGGGAGATAGGAAAAGGGAGACAAGAGGGGGAGAGAGGGATGGGGAAGAGGGGAAAGAGAGAGGGAGAGAAAGGGAGACAGAGGAGAGAGGGATAAGTGGGGGGGAGATAGATAATGGGAAAGAGAGAAGGAGAAAGGGGAGGAGAGAAAGGGGAAGAGGGGAAAAATAGAGGGAGAGGGAGAGAAAGAATGGGGAGAAGAGAGAGGGAGGGAGTTTGGTTGAGGCAGGGAAAGGATGGAAAAATAGGAGATGACTCGCAGAACAGACGAAAGAGGCCGAATTGGCAAGATGAAGACAAGACAGATAGAGAGAGAGTGAGAGAAGGGGAGAGTGAGAGAGAGAGAGAGAGAGAGAGAGAGAGAGAGAGAGAGAGAGAGAGAGAGAGTGAGTGAGAGAGAGAGAGAGCGAGAGAGGGAGAGAGAGGGAGAGAGAGGGAGAGAGAGAGAGAGAGAGAGAGAGAGAGAGAGAGAGAGAGAGAGAGAGAGAGAGAGAGAGAGAGATCTCATGACAATTTTTTTAAACACCAAAATTCCCCGTGTGAGGTGACATGGGTTTGAAATCAGGGACATCATGATCTTTGACATGTCACGACTTCGAGGGCACTGGAGAGATGTGCAGTGGGGGCCAGCCAGAGGCAATATGTGACCGCCCATCATTGCTATGTGTGAGAGGATTTCAGGGACGTTTGTGTGCAGGAGAGGAGGTGGCCTGGTTGTGCCTTGAGTGTGAGGGGAAACTTGTGGACAGTCTGGGGGCTGGGTCTGATTGCATCCAATAAAACACCCAGTACAATCACTAAGCTGTAGAGCATCAGGCCTTTCAGTGGCCGTTAGGTCCAACACACACTGCTCTGGATCCCTGAAACATGATATCCAGCCTTTGCTTGAAGACCTTCAAGGGAGAAATAGCTCACCTGACTTTGGGTTAGCTCTCATCATTGGGAAGACTTTCTTGTCCTCAAGACTAAATTTTTTTCAACATCCACTTTTTCTCAGTTCTTCTGCCTGGGGTCTAGCAGAACCGCTGGCAAAAGCACATACCGTTCCATCTGGCCCAACTCATATCTGAATATGAGGCCCCTCTACTACACCTCTGACAAGATGCCATCCAGCTTCTACTTGAAGGACTCCAGAGGAGGTAGCTGGGTGACTCAGTGGATTGAGAGCCAGGTCCAGAGACAGGAGGTCCTGGGTTCAAATGTGGCCTCAGATACTTCCCAGCTGTGTGACCCTGGGCAAGTCACTTGACCCCCATTGCCTAGCCCTGACCACTCTTCTGCCTTGGAGCCAATACTTAGTCTTGATTTTAAGATGGAAGGTGAGGATTTAGAAAAAAAATGAACTCCAGATATGAGAGACTTATACCCAAGGCAACACACATTCTATTCTTGGAAAATTCTACTGGTTAGATTCCCTTGTCCATCTTGGGCCCATTTTCAAACACCAGAACAACTAGCCACTAGCTCCAAACCATAACGCTTCCATGTCAGTTATCGTTCCTACCTCACAAGAAACTTAGACTTTGCCTCGGAACCATCCTGGGTTCTGCTAGGTGAGTTTTTGCCTTATTTTGCCCTTCCATCTCACTTCCTGGCCACAACTCCAAACCAAGCTGCCCTCAGTGTAGACCATCCAGTTTTATGGGTTGTCTTCTCCCATTGGAATGGAAGCTCCCTTAGGGCAGAGACCATCTGTCTTGCTGGTACCTAGTAAAAACTTAATAAGTACTTGTTTTTATCAATCTGTCACCCATCTATCATCTACTATCCATTCATCATCTAGCGATTATTTAGCAACCCATCATCTATCTATCTATCCCCATCTATCATCTATTATATTTCTATCATCATCTATCATCCAACATCTGCCATCCAGCTATCTCTCTCATTATCTATCATCTATTATCTATCCATCATCTATCATCCATTCATCATCTAGTTTCCACCCATCATCCAGCTATCTCTCCATTATCTATCTATCTATCTATCTATCTATCTATCTATCTATCTATCTATCTATCATCTATTATGCATCTAGAATCTAACCATCTATTGCCTATCATCTGTCATCTATCCATCCATCATATATCATCCATTATCCATTTATCATCTATCCATCATCTTTCTATTATCCCTCCATCCATTCATCATCTATTATCCATTTATCCTCTATTTTCCATCCATCATCCAGCTATCTCTCCATTATTGATCTATCTGCTTATCTATTATCCATCTAGAATCTATCTATCCATCTATTGCCTATCATCTGTCATCTGTTATCTATCCATCCATCCATCATCTTTTTATTATCCCTCCATCCATTCATCATCTATTATCCATTTATCATCTATTACCCATCATCTATCATACTGCTATCTCTCCATTATCTATGTATGTATGTATCTATTGATCGATTACCTATCATCTATCATTCATTTATCATCTATTATCAACCTTTCCCTCCATCATCCATCCATCTATCACCTATTCATCATCTATTATCCAATGACCAACTACCTTACCATCCCTTACCCATGTATATGTGTATCTATGTATTCATCCATCCATCTATCCATCCATCCATCCATCCATCCATCCATCCATCCATCCATCCATCCATCTATCTTTTTTCTGGTCACAGTTATAACTGCCCCCCACCCAATGCCTTCTCCAAGTTCGACATTCTTTGTGCCTTCAAATGCTTCCCACCTGGCATGGATTCCAGGCTCTTGGCTATTCAGATTGGCGCCGCCCCCCCAGATGCCCTCCAGCTTCTCTGTGCTCTTCCTAAACTGTGGTGCTCAGAACTGACTCCCAAGAAGGATCTCTAGGACGTCAATAGGATGTCAATAAGCATCTCAGAGTGAGAAGGAATGGAGGAGTTGGAATCCATGCCGGTGAGACCTGAGCACCACAGCGTCCAGCATCGTGGACCGCACCCAAGTGATGCTCAATACATGCATTTCTATCTAATTGAGCAAAGTGTGAAATTGGATAAATTTCCTCATCTAGAGCAGGACATTTTTCTTTCTGTCTTTGTATGTCCAGCACTTAGTACAGGGCCTGGCACACAGTAGGAGCTTAATAACTGCTTATTTATTAATAATGAGCTAAAGGGCTTTAGTTTGGGGGCTGCTGTCTACATAAGTCTCTTCCTGATTCCTGGATTTCCTTCATTTTACTTGTCACCTCCTCCCCTCCATGATATGAATTTTGTAATGACTTATCTTCCCTTCCATCCCTCGCCCGGGGAATGTAAGCTCCTTGAAGGTAGGGACTGTTTCCATTTTTGTTTCTGTATCACTCCGTGCTGCTTTGTGTATATTTATACTGACTTAATCACGTCTGGGTGGTTTCCTGCCAGCAGAATGGAAACTCCTTGAGGGCAGGCATGATTTCTATTTTTGGCTTTCGTGTGTACCTCGTCTGGCACATAGTAGGTGTTTAAGAAATGTAGCTATGGGTTTTGAACAATGATACAAGAATAACCAGGTGGAATTGCTTGTCAGCTCTGGGAGGGGGGAGGGAAAAAGAATGAATCATATAACCATGGAAAAATATTCTAAATTAATTATTTAAAAATGTAGCTAGATGGCTCAGTGGATAGAGAGCCAGGCTTGCAGATGTCCTGGGTTCAAATTAGTGACCCAGAGCAGGTCATTTTACTCTAATCACCTCACTTTTCTGCTTTGGAACTGATATTTCGTATGGATTCTGAGGCAGAAAGCAAAGGTTTAGAGGAAAAAAAGGGAAGTGTTTGTAGGACCGAATGGGCTTGACTTGACTAAAGATCTCTATTTAGGTGGGCTGCTCACTCACCTCGCTGGCGCACCTGGATGGTCCTCAGGGCCAGCACGTTCTGCTCGTCGGACAGGAACTGCTTCATCTTGATGAAGGGCTCCTTGCCTTTGACCGTGAGCTTCCTCCAGGGCTTGGGCCGGGCCAGGATCTCGCTGACAGAGCCCTGGGACAGACCCAGCACGTAGTGCCCGAACACTCGCTGACCGATGTTGTGTTTCAGCAGCTGTTCCTTCACCTGGAAGGCGATCTCTGCCGTGTCCAGCTGCTCCTCATCCGCTGGGCCGCCCTCCGCGGGGTCCCCAGGGGGGCCGGGGGTGGCGGTGTCGGTGCTGGCAGGGGGATTGGGGGGGGGCCGGAGGCGGCGGCGGCTTGGCGTTGTAGAACGCCGGTGGGAACACCAGTAGGCCACCTCCCTCACCCTTGAATGCCGGGGGCATGATCGGCTTGGGGAGGAGTGACTCCCCTGGGAGCCTTTCACCGGTGCCCAGACTAGGGAAGGGGGACAGGGAGAAAGTCCTCTGGCCTTCCTGTCCCAAGCTGGGTCCCAGCAGGGACTGGACAGGGCCGGGGGAGATGGGGTCTTCTGGCCCCGAAGGATGAGGCAGCTGCTGCGGGGAGGGGTAGGACTGATCCGTCCCCAGAGAATCTTTGATCGAGTCATCTTCAGAATGATCCTCCTCTAGAGAACAAAGAGAAGGGGGGAGCTATAGGGGCCAAGGCCAGAGGGTGCCTCCCCCTTTCACCCCCAGAATCTTGGCCATTTTCTAAGATGCTCTCCTTTCTGTCATCTCATTTGATCCTTGTAAGGAACCCGTGAGATAGGCAGGGCAGGGATTATCTTGTCCATTTCACAGATGTGGAAACTGAGGCAGAGAGAAATGAAGAAGCCCTGTGGCTGAAGTTCTCTTGCTTACATTCCACGGAAAAATTCCCAGGAAGAGAGAAAAGTTCAGAAGGGCAAGCAGCAGGGCCCTGGAGCAGTGGGACCTTCCCTCCTCCCCATGACCCCTGCATTCTGGGGGCCCCGTCGCTCCTACCAGTGCTAGCCAAGAGGCTGGGCTTTTCCAGGAGAAATTTCTGGGCCGGAAAGAACCCATCCTTTCCAATCATCAATGCGTCCTCAGGCTTGGCCATACTCTGCAGAGACATTAATACCCCAGGTGGTAGTGGGGGTAGGGAGGCCAATGAGTTAGGGTAAACTTTGTCCTAGCAATGATTCTCCCTTCCTAGGTAGAGCTAGAGACACTTACCTGGGAGAGGCTACAAGAGCTGGAGGCCAACTTCATAGCTTTCAGGATGCTGTCAGAGAGAGGGGAAACCACATGTCGTGAGGGCCAAGGAGGGGGCCTGCCCCAAGTTTGGGGAGAGGATCCCTGTCTTTCCCACAAGGTAAAACCTTGACTTACTGGACATGGTTTGCCCTGGCCTCCCCATCCCAGTTCCAAGGCCACCCTTAGGTGGAGGTGAAATAGATGTCCACCTGCTTTGAACGACCCACATGCTTCCAAATGCCTCCCTTCTAGGAGAGCTAAGTAGCTAACATGCTTAAGATTCATCAAGGACAACTTCCTGTGGAGCCCCTGAAAGAGAACAGGACCCAGTTGAGAGCATGGCATGCCAGTCTGGCGCTCTGGTCCATGGGTAGTGGGAAGGGGGTTCTCCAAAGGGGAGGGAGGGAGAGAGAGAAAAAAATTCAGCCCATTTCACAGCTTGTCCAAGGGCAGAATTCTATCCTGTTGGTTCCTTACCCCAAAGAGAGAAGAGAAAGAAGAGAGGATGGAGGAGAATGGGGAGAGGTGGAAGGAGAAAGAACAGAGAAGAACGAAAAGATGGAAGTGGGAGAAGAGGAGAGGGAATTGGGAGATAAATGGAAGGAGAAAGAATAGAAAGAGAAGAGAAGAAAGAAAAGACAGAAGAGGGAGAAGAGGAGAGATGAGAATTGGGACAGAGATGGAGGGAGAAAGAATAGAAAGAGAAGAGAAGAAAGAAGAGACGAAAGAGGGAGAAGAGGAGAGGTGAGAATTGGGAGAGAGATGGAAGGAGAAAGAATAGAAAGAGAAGAGAAGGAAAAGATGGAAGAGGGAGAAGAGGAGAGATGAGAATTGGGAGAGAGATGGAAGGAGAAAGAATAGAAAGAGAAGAGAAGGAAAAGATGGAGGAGGGAGAAGAGGAGAGATGAGAATTAGAAGAGAGATGGAGGGAGAAAGAATAGAAAGAGAAGAGAAGGAAAAGATGGAAGAGGGAGAAGAGGAGAGATGAGAATTGGAAGAGAGATGGAGGGAGAAGGAATAGAAAGAGAAGAGAAGAAAGAATAGATGAAAGAGGGAGAAGAGGAGAGATGAGGATTGGGAGAGAAATGGAAGGAGAAAGAATAGAAAGAGAAGAGAAGGAAAAGATGGAAGAGGGAGAAGAGGAGAGATGAGAATTGGAAGAGAGATGGAGGGAGAAAGAATAGAAAGAGAAGAGAAGAAAGAATAGATGGAAGAGGGAGAAGAGGAGAGAGAATTGGGAGAGAAATGGAAAGAATAGAAAGAGAAGAGAAGAAAATAGATGGAAGAGGGAGAAGAGGAGAGATGAGAATCGGGAGAGAGATGGAGGGAGAGGGGAGAGATAAAGGAAAAAAGGAGAGAGGAGAAATAAAAGAAGTGAGAGAGGGAGCCCCTACCATCCCAGCCAGGGACCCTGTTCTAGAGAAAGGGATATAGAGCCCATGATGCCCCTTGCCATACCTTAGCTCTGTTTTGATTTCCTCATAGTCAGACTGAGCCTGGAGCTTCTCTTCCAACTTCTGAAACAATAAATTCCAAAAGCACAGTTGGTGGGGCTCCTGGCAGACAACTGGGGAACTCTAAGCCCCCGGAGAAAGGTGAGTCCCCTCCTGACCTCTATAGATCCACAAGCATTTCCATGATCCTCCCAGGATTCCCTCTCTCTGATTCTGGGGCTTGGCTTTGGGGTATAGGATTCTGTCCCAGGGCAGGTGTTTTGGTCCTAAAGCTAGAGCCAGGAGGGACCCCAGAAGTCACCGAGTCCAGCCCTCTCAGTGCACAGATAACTTAAAAGTGACTTTCCTACAGTCACGTAGGCAGCAAGTAGCAAAGGCAAGATTTGAACCCAGGGGTTCAGAATCCATTTTCTTCCCACCAGACCCCGTTGTGGTAGGTGAATGATTCTCTTTTGGGAGACTGGGCCATCTGAGACAATTTATCAACTTAAAATAACCAATATTTATTAACTACCTACCACTGAGGCTGGAGAGCTTTGGGGCGGTGGGGAGAGAATGTTGGCTAAGACACTGTCTTGGCCTTTATGGGGTTTATGGTCCCAAATAGGGACGAGACAATCTAACAGAGAGAATTGTCATCGATAGAACAATTTGGAGAGGGACAAATTGACGAGCCATGTGATCTCTGCAGGGGAAAATCCTGGATAAATTTCTCTTTTGATCAGATCTAATGCACTTGGAGAATTATCTGGGCCACCAGGACTTTAGGCAGCCTGCCTAGTGCTGCTGAGCCAGGAAATGTCAGAGGTGGGCCTGGGCCCTACATCTCCTTGACTACCAGGCCATCCTTCCCTATGTAAATTGTAACAAAAATAATTGCCCCATTCAAGAATAGAAATTCTTCGGAGTGTTCCCTGGGGGCCTCTTTTTGGGGCAGGGAAAGTCACCAAGAGCCTCAATAATAGTGCCTCCAGGTCAAAACCAGCTTTTGATGTCTGGGAGAACTTTCTAATGATGAGAGCCTTCCCAAAGTGGATCTGGTCATCTTGGGAAGTCTTGGCTGCCCCTTGAGGGAGCTCTTCGAGCCTAGGCTGAGCCACCATCCTCGGGGGAGATTATCAGAGAGGATTATGGGGGGTGCTTCTCAGTTAGGAGATGGCCACTAAAATCCCTTCCACCTTTGTATGTTTAGAACCCAGGACTCTTCCTCTTTCCACGCATGCCTGGGACCCCTTTCTGGAGACTCCTCGCTGGAGGCTGCCACCTACCTCGATGGCTTCTGTTTTGGCCGTCAGCTGCCTCTCCAGATCTGCTATCTGATTGGCCGATGTCTCTTCTAGTTCCTGGAGCGAGTTCTGGAGTTGCTGGATGTCTTTGAGAAGCCGCAGGATCTCGCGGTCCTTGGAGGCCAGGGCAGCCTCCAGCCGGGGTCCAGAGCACAGGGCATAGTTGACCTTATCCTGAGAGCAGAGATCAGTTTTAGTGTCTCGGAAGGGAGCAGGACCCTTGGGGAGGTCTGGGGATCGGGGCAACTAGTCACCTCTTAAAGCTGAGTGAGAAGCAACAAGTCCCCATGGAGTCTGACATGGTTCTAGTCCTGCTGGCATGGACGCTCTGCATCAGCAGAAGGTGCTCATTGCCACCTCCTGCCCTTGCTGTCCCTCACCCGGAGGCCTTCTCCTTCTCTCTGACTGGCCACAGCCTTCCAATCCACAAGTTTAATTCAAATTTTGTTCTAGGACATGGATTTATCGCCATCACCAGAGTTTGGCCTGCTGACCCCTCTACACTTTACTGTGGCTTATGGGAGTCATCCTAGGGTGTCAGATCTGGAAAGGGACCTTAGAAAAGCCTTAGGGAACATCAGAGCTGGGAGGGAGCTTAGAACAGGGAATGTCAGAGCTGGGAGGGGGCTTAGAACAGGGAATGTCAGAGCTGGGAGGGGGCTTAGAACAGGGAATGTCAGAGCTGGGAGGATCTTAGAACAGGGAATGTCAGAGCTGGGAGGGGGCTTAGAACAGGGGATGTCAGAGCTGGGAGGATCTTAGAACAGGGAATGTCAGAGCTGGGAGGGGGCTTAGAACAGGGGATGTCAGAGCTGGGAGGGGGCTTAGAACAGGGAATGTCAGAACTAGGAAAAGGCTTACACATCAGGGAATAGTCAGAGCTGGGAGGGGGCTTAGAACAGGGAATGTCAGAGCTGGGAGAATCTTAGAACAGGGAATGTCAGAGCTGGGAGGGGGCTTAGAACAGGGAATGTCAGAGCTGGGAGGGGGCTTAGAACAGGGGATGTCAGAGCTGGGAGGGGGCTTAGAACAGGGAATGTCAGAGCTGGGAGAATCTTAGAACAGGGAATGTCAGAGCTGGGAGGGGGCTTAGAACAGGGAATGTCAGAGCTGGGAGGGGGCTTAGAACAGGGAATGTCAGAGCTGGGAGGGGGCTTAGAACAGGGAATGTCAGAACTAGGAAAAGGCTTACACATCTGGGAATAGTCAGAGCTGGGAGGGGGCTTAGAACAGGGAATGTCAGAGCTGGGAGGATCTTAGAACAGGGAATGTCAGAGCTGGGAGGGGGCTTATAACAGGGGATGTCAGAGCTGGGAGGATCTTAGAACAGGGAATGTCAGAGCTGGGAGGGGGCTTAGAACAGGGGATGTCAGAGCTGGGAGGGGGCTTAGAACAGGGAATGTCAGAACTAGGAAAAGGCTTACACATCAGGGAATAGTCAGAGCTGGGAGGGGGCTTAGAACAGGGAATGTCAGAGCTGGGAGAATCTTAGAACAGGGAATGTCAGAGCTGGGAGGGGGCTTAGAACAGGGAATGTCAGAGCTGGGAGGGGGCTTAGAACAGGGGATGTCAGAGCTGGGAGGGGGCTTAGAACAGGGAATGTCAGAGCTGGGAGAATCTTAGAACAGGGAATGTCAGAGCTGGGAGGGGGCTTAGAACAGGGAATGTCAGAGCTGGGAGGGGGCTTAGAACAGGGAATGTCAGAGCTGGGAGGGGGCTTAGAACAGGGAATGTCAGAACTAGGAAAAGGCTTACACATCTGGGAATAGTCAGAGCTGGGAGGGGGCTTAGAACAGGGAATGTCAGAGCTGGGAGGATCTTAGAACAGGGAATGTCAGAGCTGGGAGGGGGCTTAGAACAGGGGATGTCAGAGCTGGGAGGGGCTTAGAATAGGGAATGTCAGAGCTGGGAGGATCTTAGAACAGGGAATATCAGAGCTGGGAGGGGGCTTAGAACAGGGGATGTCAGAGCTGGGAGGGGGCTTAGAACAGGGGATGTCAGAGCTGGAGGGGGGCTTAGCTCAGGGAATGTCAGAGCTGGAGGGGAGGCTTAGAACAGGGAATGTCAGAATTTCTCATCTTTGCCGTCTGGCTTCCCTGGTCTCCTTCAAGACCCAGTTCAAATCCCACTTTCTGCCAAAGGCCTCCCTCTCTGTCTCCCCCAAATAACCATCCATTTGCATTTTATCTATCTCACGTGGCCTCCA
>NC_077229.1:43695974-43758474 GCF_027887165.1 Monodelphis domestica
TATAGAATATATAATTATATAGGCTAGAGATATAAGCATATATAACATATACTTATTGTGTATATATCTTATTATATAGACTAGGTTATAATTATATAGGATATATAATTATATAGCATATAGATTATAATTACATAGGATACTAATTATATAGAATATAGATTATAATTATAGACTATAGATATATACAGAATATATAATAGACTGTAGATATAATCATATGTAATGTATACTTATTATGTATATATCTTATAATTATATAGAATATGTATTCTATATAATGTATAATTATATAGACTATAGATTAATCATATATAATATATAATTATTGTATGTATTTTATAATTCTATAGATTATAGATTATAATGATAAAATATAGACTATGATTCTATATAATATCTAATTAGACTATATATTATAATCATCTATGATGTATAATTATTGTATATATATTATAATTATATAGAATATAAATCATAATTCTATACAATGTATAACTATATAGACTATAGATTAATCATATGATATATAATTATTATATAGATCTTATATAGAATATAGATTATAATTACATAGAATATATAATTATAGAGAATATAGATTATAATTATATAGTATATAGATATACAGAATATATAATAGACTATAGATATGATCATATATAATGTATACTTATTGTATCTATAACTTATAATTATCAAGAATATAGATTATTATTCTATATAATGTATAATTATAGACTATAGGTTATAATCACATAGGATATATAATTATTGTATATATCATATAGAATAGAGATTATAATTACATAGGATATATAATTATATGGAATACAGATTATAATTTATAGAACATAGATATATACAGACTATATAATAGACTATAGATATAATCATATGTAATATATGCTTATTATGTATATAGTTTATAATTATAGAGAATATAGATTATAATTCTATATAAAGTATACTTATATAGACTAGATTATCACATATGATATATAATTATTGTATATATATCCTAATTATATATAATATAGAGTATACTTATAAAGAATATAGATTATGATTCTATAGAATGTATGAGTATAGATTATAATATATGATATATAATTATTGTCTATCTTATAATTATATAGAATATAGATTATAATTATCTATAATATGTATAAAAACCATATATTGCATTATCTATATAACACACTCATGCATTCTTGATTTAGAGCTAGAAAAGACCACCTCAGTGGATATCTAGTCCAATTCTCTCATCTTACAGGTCAAGGAACACAGGTACTAAGTGTCCGTTGCAGGATTCAAACTCGAGGCCTCCTGGCTCCCTAGGCCTACCCCCACCCCCATTTCCTTTCTGGAGGAGCTGGACCCTCTATCCCACTATCTCTCCTATTGTCCCTTGCAGAATGAATTAGAAGATGAAAAGGGGGGGGGGGAAATCAGGCCTTTCCCCCACTCTTGGACTCCTTACCTGATTGGCCTTTTCCAGGTTGGTCATGATCATTCCTACTTCATCTGCCCTGAGACAGAAGAGAGAAGCCATGAAAAGGGGTTTCCAGGATGAAAGTGGGGGACATAACCCAAGCCTGCACCCTCCCTGGATCTTGGATGGTCAAGGAGAGAGGACTAGACCCTGTTCAGTATTAGGGTACACACACACTCTCTTTCCCTCTCTCTCCTCTCTCCCTCCCCCTCCCTCCATTTCTCTCTCCTCTGTCTCTGTCTGTCTGTCTCCTCTCTCTGTCTGTCTCTCTGTCTGTCTGTCTCTCTCCTCTCTCTGTCTCTCCTCTCTCTGTCTCTCTCTCTGTCTCTCTGTCTCTCTTTCTGTCTCTCTCCTCTCTCTGTCTCTCCTCTCTCTGTCTCTCTCTCCCTCCCTCTCTCTGTCTCTCTTTCCCCATGGGGGTAGGATGGTATTCTGGCAATAATTCCCAAGATTAACTTAGAGTTCAGGCTCTGACATTAGCCTGATTTCCCACCCAGGACACTAGACTGCTTGGTGCTTCTTCCCTGGCTGCTAAAAGGAGCTGGCTAGAATGATGAGTTGAGCAGGGCTTGCTTCCTTCCTAACCCTAAAACCCCCCAACCCGCCATTTTTGAAAGGTCTGCTGTGTATGGGGACTGTGCTATGTCCTCAGGGAGATACAAAGTTGAGGCAAGGCAGGAAGTCGCAAATAAAAAGGAAGTTGTTTGAAGGCAGGAAGCTTTTATTTTTGTCTTTGCTTCCAAAACACCAACACGGTGCCTGGGATGCAGGAGGAGCTTAATAAATGCTGGTGCAATAAATGGTGACTCTACTTACCCGTTTCCCTCCCTAGAAGAATGTAAGCTTCTGCCTTGTACTCAATCTCTCCCCTCACGATGTGTACTACAGGTCCAGTAAGCCATGAACATAGTTGCCTGGCAGTGCAAATGTGTGAGCTGACAACAGCTCTCAAATGAATTTTATGATGTATGACGTGAAAACGTGTAAGAAGAAAGCCAAATTTGATGAGTGGGAAGGTGAATTAGTTACAATAGTGGCTTCTAGCTGTTGAATATATACATTACAGTTTTTGCTCCCTTGAAATGCCAATGTCCTAGAACAAAGCTCTGACTCTCTCAGCCTCGTTATGGCTCTGGCAGTGGTAGATATCATGCTGGTAAGAAAAAAACTATTTCTCATGGCCTAAAGATGATGAGCAGGAGACACGAGGAGGAAGAACCCTAAAGAAAGGAGGAGGAATTTCTGGGAGATGGAAGAGAAGATCATCTAGTATGATCCAATCTTCCCATTTTACAGATGAGGAGACTGAGGCCCAGAGAGTTTCTAAGCCATTTTCTATAGTTGCAAAGCTATTAAGTGGAAGAAATGGGATTTGAACTCCAGTCCTTTGACTCCAAAGCCAGTGGTCTTTCCATTTACTGTACCATGCTGAGCAAGCAAGCCCTAACAACAAAGGGGATATGGCAAGAGAGCATAGGAGAGGAACTGTAGAGGAAGATGGGTATCCCAAGAAGAGGCAGTAAGAAGGGAATTCCAGCCATTAGGGCAGTCGAGCATGGAAATGAGAGGCGGAGGGCTGAATTCAGGAACAGAAAGTTGGCCAATTTGGATACAATGTAGGGTGAATGGTCCCTTTCCTGAGCTGTCCTCTCCAAGGACCTGTTGGCTCCAGAGTTTGGGACTCTTTTTGCCAAGGTCTGGGGCTTTGGTGCATTTAGAACTCAAAGGCAACAGGGAGCTCCAGGAAGGAGGAGGAGGAGGAGGAGGAGGAAGAGAAGGCCAAGGAGATCCAGGGGAAGGAGGAAGCCAGGATTTCCAGATCATCTCCTCCTTGACCTGTTCTGACCACTCTACCTCTCACTCTTCCATGGCTGAACCTTGAACGCTGATCAAAGGCACGATAATTTACAACGCCACATTGTATGAATGGCATATCAAATTACCCAAGAACATCTGTTTTGGTATTATATGATTAAGTGTTCTCTCTGTGTTACATAATGTGAATGAAAATTCTGTTGCCGTGTGTTTGTGAGACTGGCAAAACATTTGAACAGCTGTAAGTGTTTGGCAGCGGAGGTCGCTGGTGGGTGCCAAAGGGAGGCAGGAGATGTTCCTGCCTCGTAAAAATAGATGGCATCTTCCCAACAAAAATAAGAGCAGCAAATGTACATTTAATGAAGTGAAGGAGTCAGCTCAACCCCAGCCTACTGCTTAACAGTCAGCACTCTGCAAAGTGGGTGCATGTACCATGAGAGGAGCCAGCTATTGCTCAGATGGCCAGCCCACTGTCCATCTATCCATCCATCCACCCACCCACCCACCCATCCATCCATCCATCCACCCACCCACCCACCCACCCATCCATCCATCCACCCATCCATCCATCCATCCATCCATCCATCCATCCATCCATCCATCCACCCATCCATCCATCCATCCATCGCTCCCTTCCTCCATCTGTCCATCCAGCCATCAGTTAGTCTGTGAGTCTACAGGGTGCTGCAATGCTCCTGAACCAGAAGCTTGCTCCAGCATCTCAGCACAAGAGCCATGGGGTGGCAGATGGTGAGTGTGAGATGGAGGAGTAAGGATGGGAATCCAGAGGGGCCTGAGACGGGGGGGGGGTAGGGAGTTGGCAGTGAGAATGACAGTTTGGGGATGACTAAGTATTGGGTAAATGATAGTGGGGATTCCCTTTGTGTATGGGTTAAATCAGAGGACCACCGAGATTCCTCCTACTTCTCAAATTCTAGAGCTGGGAGAGTCACTGGTACTTGGATGTAACTACTTTGTATATTATCTATATGGATATATCTATATTACATAATATATAGATTATACCCATAGTATATATTTATATTACATTATTATATCATATGTTATCTACTTGAATCTATCCAGGTTATCAGTATTATATATTTATTACATCTATATTATATATACTATATAACTGGTGTAGGGGTTAAATTAAGAGTTTGACAAAATAGGAGAGCAGCTTTTAACAATTTTTATTTTAATGAGAATATAATAAAAGGAGGGAAATATAAGAAAGAGGTAGAGAGAAAAATTGCCTAACTAGCTACCTATAACTCCCGATATCTGCCTATAACTGCCACTAGAGAAAAGTCCTACTGATCAATAACAATCACCCCACAAAATTCCAACCCAATCCAGCCCAATCCAAGACCAAACCCAATTAAATGTGTCCCAAGATCAGGTCCAATCAAGTTTCCTCCTCAGTCCTCATGCCAGCCTTTTATGTATTCTTCTCTACATCATTTCCTGTCTCTCTGGTTTCTACTTCCTGTTACTGTGGGCTCATATATCTACACAACTCTATGGTAAAAGGACCTCCAGGTCTCCTATTAAATTAGAACAGTAATAAAGAATACCCTTTTATACTGGATATATCTTTGTTATAAAATAAATAGATGATTTCTATATTACATAATTATATCATTTCTTTATCTATCTAGATATCAGTGTTATGTAGCTATTATATCTATAGAATATATATAACTGAATATATCTGTATTATAAAATACATAAATTATATCGATATTATATAGCTATATTACATTACTATATCACAGATATCAGTGTTATGTAGCTATTGATCTATATATAATATAGATAATGGGATATATCTATATTATATAATATATAGATTATAATCAATATTATATCATTATAGCATATGTTATATGACTACCCAGAGATTTATATTATATAGCTATTATATTTAGGTTGTCTATCATATTTATATAATATCCATTGATTTATATCTATATTATATATAATATATTTAACAAATATCTACCTACCTATCACCTCTCTCTCTCTCCAACCATCCGTCCATCAATCCATCCATCCATCCATCCATTCACCTACCTATCCATCCATTCATCCATCCATCCATCCATCCATCCATCCATCCATCCATCCATCCATCCATCCATCTATCCACCTACCTATCTAGTAGCTAGGTGGTACAGTGGATGGAGTGCTGGGAACGGAATTAAGAAAACCTGAGTTCAAATCCAGCCTCAGACGTTTACCAGCTATGTGACCCTGGGCAAATCAATTAATGCTGCCTCAGTTTCCTCATTTGTAAAATGAGCTGCAGAAGAGAATGGCAAACCATTCTAGTATCTTTGCTAAGAAAATCCTGAATGGGGAGTATCTGGGTAGCTCAGTAGACTGAGAGCCAGTGGACTAGAGAGAGGAGGTCCTGGGTTCAAGTCTGGCCTCAGATACTTCCTAGCCGTGTGACCCTGGGCAAGTCACTTGACCCCCATTGCCTGGTCCTTACCACTCTTCTGCCTTGGAACTAATACATAGTATTGATTCCAAGATAGAAGTTGAGGGTTTACATAAAAAAAAAAAGAAAATCCCGAATGGATTGGACCATGGCGAAGAGTCAAACATGACTGGAACGACTGAACAATATGTAACGATAGATATATGATTGATATATCTATAGATAGTGTGTATATATACATATATTTTTTTCTTTATATACTTCTACGTCTCTCTCAGAATGGAAGCTCCGTGTGAGTCACAACTGTTTTATTCTTGGCACTTGGATCTCCAGTGCCCGACACATAATAGATGATTGATAAAGGTTTATTGGTTGCCTGGGGATAGAGGAAAGTATTAGCAGTTCATAGATCTAGAGTTGAAAGGGTCCTTATTGGTAATTGAGCCCACTCTGGCGTTTTACAGGTGAGGAAACTGAGGCCATGAAGGCGACGCAACCCGTCCATGGTCACACAGCAGTAAGTGCCCAAGGCAGGATTTGTTAGAACTCCATTTTTTTTTTTGCCAGCCTATCATAAGACTCAGTAATATGGCATCAGGGAAAGGGGAGAAATATCTATGGGGACCCAGAAGCAGGAATAGCAGCCAATCCATTCATTGTGCTAACGGCCGGGATAGCCCTGGATTATTGAATTATTTTATGTGTTCTAATGTGATTATTTTAGTGTTTGAAAACATTTTATATACAGTGCCTTATTTTATCCTCATAACAACCTTGTGAGGCAGGTGCTATTTTTATCTCCATTTTATAGATGAGGAAAATAAAGGTTGAGAGTGGTGAAGTGACCTGAAGCTAGTCAATGAGGCAGGATTCGAATGGAAGTCTTTTGAATTTAAATTCAAAGTTCTGTCCATAGATCCATGGACCTGGGGTCCATGCGGGCTCAGGAGGTGGCTGAAATCTGGCAGGGCTGGTTTGCCACGGCTGCCATTGCTCTGACTCACCAAAAGGGGGGAGATGGGAGAGGCCCAAAGGGGCTCACTTACTTGGAAGCTGCCTCTTCATCGTATTTACACCGCAGGTCCAGGAGCTCTGTCTGTGTGGCCTTTAGCGCTGTTCGTCAAAGAAAAAAGGGACACGATGAGTGAGCCAACCCTCCCTCTCCTGGGGCCCAAAGGCAGAGGCCTCCCAGACCTCCTCTGGGTCCCTCTGCCATCATCGTCCCAGTTCTAGACTCAGCCCAGCAAGGGATCTCAGAGGTCACCGAATCTTACTCCCACTCCCCTCCTTTATAGACGACAAAACAGACACACAGAGTGACCCTTCGGCTAGTTAGTGTCCAAGGGAGGATTTGAACCCAGTTCTCTCTGGTTCCAAGTCCAGAGCTCAAGCCGCCATACTGCCTAGCTGCCTCTGTGGAGGGCAAAGTCTTTTGGGAAGGGGATTAACATAACCAAAAAGCAGGAGCGAGAAGATAACATTTGGTGCCAATATCCCCAACGAGAGTGCTGATTTAGGGCTAGAAGGGATCCCCAAAGGCCATTGAATCCAACCCTCTTCCTCCATCCCCTAGTGTTACACCTAAGGAAATGGAGGCCTCGAGAGATTAAATAACTTGCTGAAGATCCTCCAGGCAGTGTTGTGAGAATCAGAATTTGAACCCAGGTCCTGACTCAAAATCCACATACCATCCTGTCTCTTCTCTCTCTATGTGGCTGTCTGTGTTTGGCAAACATAGGAGGGAGACGCCAGACTTTTGGGGATAATATCAGACTAGGCCTTCCTTCAAATGGGGCTGGAGAGCTGACCGTGTAGACAAGAGGGAAGACAAGGGAGCAAAGGGAGGTTTCCTTTGGAGAGCAGCTCTGGGGAGTCTGATTACCTGGGAGGTTTTCTCTGTTTGCCTGGATGTGTGTCCCCCCGTGTCGTGTTTGGTTCTGGCAAAAGTCTGGTGCATCAGGGCTATGCTGAAAGCTGCCTGAGGTCTTAGGCACAGAACATCCACGGATGAGCTGGGCAATGATGACTGAGTCACAAAGGCAGTGACAGTCACATCCTTTGACAGTAGAACCTGGCCCTACTCTCCCACCTGTGTCAGAGGTCCTGGGTCCCTGACAAACAAGGCAAAGGAGCTCTGGGGGTGAAGGCTTAAGTGGGGAAGCACGGAAGCTTTATCCTCTATGATGTCATCACAGAAGGTTAGGGACATGACCCGGACTTCCTTAACAGCCTTCTTTTTCCTCAATGTCCTGGGGCTTCTGTATTACTCAGAAGTTCCTGTAAATCCATCTTCAGCTTCCCCATATATTGGGTCTGTTGTGCCTTTCAGGAGTAAAGAAACTTATTTCTCTTGGGGTAATTCATCAGACATTTAAGGGGCTCCCTTTATTATTGGTCCTAAATTTGCCTCCTTGAGCCTTCAGGAATTCTTTCCTTCTACTGAAATAGAAATCTGATGACCAAGTCCGTCTTCCCCTTTTCCAACTGTCCAAGTGACTTTGGTCGACTTAAGTCCCTTATCTCCGGAGAGGGGCTTAGTTTTCTCATCTATAAAACAAAGGAGTTAGACCAGAAGACCTCTGAGGTCATTTCTAGCTCTAAATTTGGGATTTTCCTTTTCCTCCTATGATCCATGGTCCAACTACTTGTGTGAGCTTGGAAAAATCACTTACTATTTCTGGGCTTCGGTTTCCTTATCTGTAAAATGAGAGGGTTAAACTAGATGACTTCTGAGGCCCTATGTGGTTGTACAATTATGATCCTAACTCTTACTGACTTTCATCTTTTCAGACTGAAAAGGGGTTTGTGTAGGTATGTGTTTGTGTGTATATTTATATTCATGAGTGCATATGTGTAGGTATATATGTAAACATTCATCCATTCCTTGATCCATCCACTTACCAATATATCCATCTAACCATCCCTTGATTCATCCATGCATCAATCTATCAATCCATCCATTTATCCATCTATTTAGTGATCCAGCCATCTATTCATCCATCCATGAGTTTATACATTTATGAAACAATCCATTGTTCATTCAACCATTGATCCATCTATCCATCCATTCATCCATTGATCCATCTATTCAGTGATCCATCCATCCATCTATTCATCCAATGATTCATCCATCCATCCATGAGTTTATACATCCATGAAACAATTCATTGTTCATCCAACCACTAATCCATCTGTCCATTCATCCATCCCTTGATCCATCCACTTACCAATATATCCATCTAACCATCCCTTGATTCATCCATGCATTCATCTATCAATCCATCCATTGATCCATCTATTTAGTGATCCAGCCATCTATTCATCCATCCATGAGTTTATACATTTATGAAACAATCCATTGTTCATTCAACCATTGATCCATCTATCCATCCATTCATCTATTGATCCATCTATTCATTGATCCATCCATCCATCCATCTATTCATCCAATGATTCATTCATCCATCCATGAGTTTATACATCCATGAAACAATTCATTGTTCATCCAACCACTAATCCATCTGTCCATTCATCCATCCCTTGATCCATCCACTTACCAATATATCCATCTAACCATCCCTTGATTCATCCATGCATTCATCTATCAATCTATCCATTGATCCATCTATTTAGTGATCCAGCCATCTATTCATCCATCCATGAGTTTATATATCCATGGAACAATCCATTGTTCATCCAACCACTGATCCATCTATCCATCCATTCATCCATTGATCCATCTATTCATTGATCCATCCATCCATCTATTCATGCAATGATTCATCCATCCATGAGTTTATAAATACATCAAACAATTCATCATCCATCCATCTATCCAATTATCCATCCTTGCACCAATCCATTCACCCAAATTTCCACCAATCTACCTATCCATTTATTCATCCATCCACCTCACCATTCATTCGTCCATCTGATCATCCATTCACTCACCCACCTGCCCATCCAATCATCCATCCATTCATTGATCTACACACACACACACACACACACACACACACACACACACACACGAACAATTACACATTTCTCTCACTGGAAACCTTATCACCTTGTAGGATGAAATCGGCCTTGATGCTTCCATTTCCTCACAATTCTCTTGCCTCTCTAACTGGAGGGCATAGCCATAAATACCAAAATCTTCATTTAAGAAGGAGCCCAGCACGGCCATCCTCTCATTTCTCAGCTGGCTGCCCTAGTTTTAGCTTTCTTTGACTTCTCTACTGTGCTGCTAACCAGGTACCGTTTTGAATTTCCTTTTTCTCCTACTTTTTACATTTCTTTTGTGGATTATCTTCCTTCATTAGATTATTAGCTCCTTGAGGGTAGAAATCACATGTGTGTGTGTGTGTGTGTGTGTGTGTGTGTGTGTGTGTGTGTGTATTCCCATTACTTAGCACAGTGCCTGGCTTGTTATCTGTCTAAATCAAGAAGGCAGCAGCAGGACAAAGTGGCTACAGGGTCAGCCTCAGGATCCCAGAGTTAGAGCCAAAAAGGACTGTAGTGGTCATCCAGTCTTCATTTTACAAGCAAGGAAACTCGAGGCCAAATGTAAGTGACTGGCAGAGTTGGGCATCAAATCCAGGCCCTCTAAGTACAAATCCAATCCTCTTTAAATAATGACACCTTGCTGATTCTTGGATGAGAGACACTAAAAAAACCTTACTTTCTCTCTTAAAATTGATGCTAAAGGGGGCAGCTGGGTAGCTCAGTGGATTGAGAACCAGGCCTGGAGATGGGAGGTCCTAGGTTCAAATCTGGCCTCAAACACTTCCCAGCTGTGTGACCCTGGGCAAGTCACTTGACCCCCATTGCCTAGCCCTTACCACTCTTCTGCCTTGGAACCAATATACAGTATTGACTCTAAGATGGAAGGTATGAGTTAAAAAAATTGATGCTAAATATCAATTCTAAGGCAGAAGAGTAGTAAGGGCTAGGCAATGGGGGTTAAGTGACTTGCCCAGGGTCACACAGCTAGGAAGTAACTGAGGCCAGATTTGAACTGAGGTCCCCTGACTCCAGCCACTGGTGCTCTAGCCACTATGCTACTTAGCTGCCCTTGACCAAGGGGCATTTTTTTTAAACCCTTACCTTCCTTCTTGGAGTCAATACTGTGTATTGGCTCCAAGGCAGAAGAGTGGTAAGGGCTAGGCAATGGGGGTCAAGTGACTTGCCCAGGGTCACACAGCTAGGAAGTGTCTGAGGCCAGATTTGAACCTAGGACCTCCCGTCTCTAGGTCTGGCTCTCAATCCACTGAGCTACCCAGCTGCCCACGACCAAGGGGCATTTTTAAGTCTATTCTTTCATGAATCATTAGACTGGACTCTTTGGACTGTCTGTGGATCTCTTTTAGGACACTATATGTCCACTGGTTATAGGGGTCATCTGTAAACACTATCTCTAAGGAATCCCTCTCCCATTTGGACCTCGGTAGGGGCACATTTTAAGCTGGAAAGGGTCTTAGAAGGCATTTTGCCCAGTCTCGTTATTTTACAAAGATATCAGGATCTAGGGAAAGATCCCAGAATGGTAGAAGGTACCTCTGAGGCCATTTAATCCAAAAGTCTTATTTTACAGATTGAGAAACTGAGGCAGAGATCTACTCAGTGACTTGCCCAATGCCACTTTGGGTAGAGTAAGTGGTAAGAGTCCCAGGTCCTCTGACTTCAAATCCATGGTTTTCCCCACGATGGGACACCGGCTCACCCCATTGTCCATAAGAGCAGGAAACTCCCTGACTCACGTCTTGCTTGATATTAATCATTAGAAGTTTGAAGAAGGGTCATTTCTGTTGTTGCATTCATCAAGGAATGTCATATGTGACTTAGGCCTAGGCACAGGCGATCCCTTGCTGGAGGAGAGTCTTTAATATCAAGCATTGATCTGGTGCTTCATGGTTTGCAAAATGTTTTATTTCTGTAATGCCATTTGGGAGGGAGGGGCCATCCTTAGCACCCTCATTTTACAGAGGAGCAAACTGAGGCCGAAGAGGGATGAGTGACTTGCCCAGGGTCACTAGTAAGTACGAGGACTCACTAGTTTCTGCTCTGTACAAGGCAGGATTTGAACCCAGGTGGTCCCGTCTCCATCTCCATCCCTTTCACCTCTCTGCCCGCTTTAAGGAGGCATCGTGACTCTCCCCAGTCAAATGCTTGGACTAAAGGCTCCTCCTTTGGCATATGCTAGCTGCACGGCCCTTGGAAAGTCGCTCTGCCTCCCCAGACCACTTTCCAAGACTACAGGACGCACCGGGAGAGGGAATTCCTTGAGCAATGAAATCACAAACCAACAGCCTGGGGGAGAGAGCTGGCCTGGGAGGCAGAGGCCAGGGAAGAGCCAGGCTGAAGCCTTCCTGCCTCTGACCCGTGTCTGAGCTGCCGAGGGATGGCCGGTCTACATCCTCGGAGGGAGTTCCCACACCTGGAGTCCCCCCCGCGGCGGGAGTCTCAGGCAGAGACCCATTTGTAATGTCTTTCCCCCTAAGTGGTCCCAGCTCTGGAGTGCTGCTTCCCTGCTCCGGCCAGGGTCTAAATGGGGGCCCCGAGGCAACCCCGAGCAGTACCTGAATGTAGAATCTTGATCTTTTCTTCTGCTTCCCCCAGTCTAGCGGCCAAAGTGATCTGTGCTTCCTGAAGGCCCCTGTGGAGAGACCAGTCCTGGTTCAGATCAAGCCCTGCCTGAGGCTGGGGCTGGTCAGCTTCTGACCCTCTGGTAGAGAGGTGGAATTCAGGGGTGAAGAGAGGCCAGCCAACCTCGGAAGCTCTCAGACCTGGATTCAAGTCCTGCCTTTAGCACATCTCCAAAGGTTAGAGTGGGAAGGGACCTCAGTGGCCAACTAGCTCAAGTCCCCTGGGTGTGTGCTAGAGGATACCCGAGGCAGCCCATTCCACGTGTGGACGGTGCTCAGCACTCGGGAGACTTTCCTGACCTTCATCTGAAACTGGCCTCGGCAACTTCTCACTGACTGTTTTACTGACTGTTTGTCCCACTGGGGCCGAGCAGAACCAGTCCAGTCTCTTCTCCACGTGACGGACCTTTACATCCTGGATGACCCTAACACGATCCCTCCTAGTCTTCTCTTCTCCACACTAAACATTCCCAGCTCCTTCACATGAACAAAATAATAACCGCAATGATTATTAATAATTATTCCATCAGAATACTCCTGAGTAGTAATTCTTTTATTAGTAATTAACCACCAAGTAATTGATGATATAACTGATTAAGCAATTTTCATTATGCACAATGGATGATTACAGATATTATTGCCAATAGTTTAGCAATAGTGATTACTAAAATTATTAGCCATAATTGATGATTACTAAAGTTATCGGCAATAATATAGTAAAAGTGATTGCTAAAATTATTAGCCATAATTGATGATTACTGAAGTTATTGGCAATAATATAGTAAAAGTGATTACTAAAATTATTAGCCATAATTGATGATTATTCAAGTTATTGGCAATAATATAGTAAAAGTGATTACTAAAATTATTAGTCACAATTAGTGATTACTCAAATTATTGGCAATAATATAGTAAAAGTGATCACTAAAATTATTAGTCACAATTAGTGATTACTGAAATTATTGGCAATAATATAGTAAAAGTGATCACTAAAATTATTAGCCATAATTGATGATTACTAAAGTTATTAGCAATAATATAGTAAAAGTGATCGCTAAAATTATTAGTCACAATTAGTGATTACTGAAATTATTGGCAATAATATAGTAAAAGTGATCAGTAAAATTATTAGCCATAATTGATGATTACCAAAATTATTGGCAATAATATAGTAAAAGTGATCACTAAAATTATTAGCCATAATTGGTGATTACTGAAGTTATTGACAATAATTTATTAATAAATATTTCTAAAATTATTAGTGATAGTTAATGATGACTAAAATGAATGATAATACTGATGATGATATCTAATATTTATATTGGGTGTTAAGGTTTGAAAAGCATTATATGTGTAATCATGATCATAGATATGAAATATATACTTTATGTATAATATAAGTATGTATTTTATATAATCATGATCATATATATTTATGTATAGAATGATCAGCCCTATTTTATAGTCCAGGAAGCTGAGATTGAGAGAGGAAGGAAAGAAACAAGTATTTATTCATCGCCAACTATGTGCCACGTTCATTTGATCCTTATAAAAACCCTGTGAGGTAGGTACTATTATTATCCCCATTTTACAGTTGAAGAACCTGAGTCAAACAAGTCAAATGATTTTCTTGGGGACATACAGATATTCATTGTCTGAGGCAGGATTCGAACTCAGTTCTTCCTGACTCTAAGTGTCCACTCTACCAGCTAACAATGAGATATCGACTTTATCATTCTGCTCATTCATCCTATAGTTTATTAAGGTGCCCCCTAAAATTATGTCACCCAGACCAATATTCTAGAGTGGCCCAGTCAAGGTAGGGGCCAATGGGGCCAACACTCTTTATTCCTGGGAATCATGTCCTCTTAATGTAGCCTTTTGCTTTGAAAAAGGACAGGGGCTCTCTAAGACTCCATGAAGCTTCCCGATCCCCTCTGAGATGGGAGGCTCCCCAGCCTTCTCGGGCACTGCCTGTTCCTGGCTGGCAAACTTGCCACCCTCTGCCTCATTTCCAATACTTCGCGCTGTTACCTTTTTACTGCATACTTAAGATTATGATTCAGAAGTTATGCTACCAAATTTATGTGCTTATTATGGACCCACCATAGGGATGCCCCAGTTAAGGTGCCGTCAGCATTTCCATTATAAGCCTCTATATTCCAGGGTTTATAGCCCTGACTATAAAAACCTCTCTGCAGGCTGGAGTTGGGCACCTTGGAGCTCAGCCCAGAAGAAAATCTGTGATGGAAAGAGATAGAGAAGGAGGGAGAGAGAAAGAGGGAGAGGAATGGAAGGAGAGAGAAAGAGGGGTAGCCAGAGGAAATGGAGAGAGAGAGGGAGGGAGGGAGGGACAGAGAGAGTTGGAGAGGGGGAGAAGAGAAGAGGGGGAGAAGGAGAGAGAGAGAGGAGGGAGAGAGTCAGAGAGGGGGAGAAGAGAAAAGGGGGAGAAGGAGAGAGAGAGGAGGGAGAGAGTCGGAGAGGGAGAGAGAGAGATGGAGAGAGAGACAGAGAGGGGGAGAGTAGAGGGGGAGAAGGAAAGAGAGAGAGAGAAAGAGAGATGGAGAGGGGAAGAGGAGAAAAGGGGGAGGAGAGAGATAGAGAGGGAAAGAGGAGAAGAGGAGGAGAAGGAAAGAGAGACAGAGAGAGGGACAAGGAGAAACAGAGAGCAAGAGAGAGAAGGAGGGAGTGGAACTGAGAGAAGAGCTAGAGAGGGATGAAGGGGAACAAGAGATAGAGAGATACAGACAGAGAAAGAGAGTGACAGAGAAGAGATAGAGAGAGATGAAGGGGGAGACAGAAAGAAACAGAGAGAGAGGGAGGGAGAAAGAGGAGGAAAGAGACAGAGAGAAAGGCAGAGAGAGAGAGAGAGAGAGAGAGAGAGAGAGAGAGAGAGAGAGAGAGAGAGAGAGAAAGGGAGTGGGACAGAGAAGAGATAGAGAGGGATGAAGGGGGCAAGAGAGAGTGAGAGACAGAGACAGAGTCAGCAATAGAGAGACACACACAGAGACTGAGGAAGGGGAAGAAGGGAGAGTCAGAGAGATGGAGACAGACAGAAAGGCATAGAAAGAGGAGAGAGAGACGTTTAGACAGACAATAGACAGAGGGAGACAGAATCTACAGGGTGGTTTCTGGAGCTGGAAGAGCACAAGTAAGATCGAGCCAGCCTGATAATGGGTTTCTTAAATAGCTGGCAGGAAAGAATAGAGGCTTCTGGGTTTCTAACTGGCTGAAAAGAGCAATCTGCCATTGTCCATCTAGAGTGGGAAGGTCTTGTGGGGAGCAGCTGGTTTCTTTCCCCAAGGAGGACAGGGATCGAAGGTCAGAGAGGCTGTGGCCATGCAGTGTGGCTGGACTTGGAATCAGGAAGAGCTGAGTTTGAATCCTGCCTCAGATCCAAACTAGCTGTGTGACTCTAGGAAGGTCATTTAATCTCTCTCAGCCTCCGTTTCTCATCTGTAAAATGGGGATAATAATAGCACCTATTTCATAGGCTCAAAAGAGCTGAGACACAGAAAGCACTTTGCAAACCTTAGAGTCTGATAAATGTTTTTGCTCTTATAATTATTATAGGTAGAAGGAGGCTGTGAGAAACATTTCAGGGGATGGTCAAGGCTAGGATCTGACAAGGTACCTGTGGTTGGGGGACCCCAGTGTCTGAGGGAGATGGACTAGAATGGGGAAAGTGAGGGCTTTTTTGTATCCTTAGCGTTTTGTGTAGTATCTGGCACATAGTAGGGGCTTAATAAATGTCCACTGATTGTTGAATGAGTGGAGGGACACAGGACAGCTGATATTCAGGGAGATGCCCCATGGAGAAGGGATTGGCCTTGCTCTGCTCTACTTGGCCCCAGAGGGCAGCACCAGGGATGGGGCTACAATGCAAAGAGTTCAGTTGAGGGTGGATGGCAAGACATCCCCTTCCAGGGAAGGCTGGGTGGCTCTTTGTCCTGAAGAGGAAAGTCTTGTTCAGTTACGGCTTGGAGTCCACGGTCACTCGTGTCCCTTTGAACTGAGATTCTATAACCACAGAATACTAGTGGAGGGAGGGCCGTTGGGGACCAGCTTTTTGTAAGTCCATTTCCAGCTCTTGGCGCATACAACAAGCACCCAGGAAATGGTTCTTCCTTCCTTCATTTATTAATCTAATAGCTCTCAAAGAGTGATTCGCAGACCCTTGGAGAGCCACCCCCAAGACCCTTCCAGGGGTCCAGAAGGACAAACTATGTTCATTACAATACTAACATGGTCAATATCAATAGATATAAACCACAGAAACAAAAGTGCCTTGATGGGGATCCTCAGGACTTTTTTAAACCCATATTTTCTTTCTTAGAATCAACGTGATGTATTGGCTCCAAGGCAGAAGAGTGGTAAGGGTTGGGCAAGGGGGTCAAGTGACTTGCTCAGGGTCACACAGCTGGGAAATGTCTGAGGCCAGATTTGAACCCAGGACCTCCTGCCTCTAGGCCTGGCCCTCCATCTACTGAGCTACCTAGCTGCCCCCTAAATCTCTTATTTAGTGAGAAAGAAAGCAACTGGCCTTAGTGTAGGAAGACATGGTTCAAATCTAGATTCTGTCATTTTCCTGACTTGTTGACGCTGGACAAGTCATTTTACTCATCTTCTCAGTGGTAAGAATGAGGGAACTGGGTGGGATGATGATGGCCACTATGGCCACAACAGCAATTCCTATAGCCCTTTAAATGTGATACAGTGTTTTCTTCTAATGAACCCTGGGAGTCAAGTAGGCCAAGCAATGTTCAGTCCATTTTATGGATGAGATTAACTGATTGCCCAGTCACACAGCTGGTCATGTAGAAGCTTGGATTTGAACTTGGCTCATCTGACTTTAAGAGATTTAACTCTCTCTGTCTCTCTTCCTTCCTTTCGCTCCCTTTCCTTCCCTCATTCCATTCCATTCCTTTTTCTCCTTCCCTTCCCCTGCCCCTGCCCCTTCCTCTGCCCCTTTGTTTCCTTCCCTTCCCTTCCCTTCCCTTCCCTTCCCTTCCCTTCCCTTCCCTTCCCTTCCCTTCCCTTCCCTTCCCTTCCCTTTCCTTTCCTTTCCTTTCCTTTCCTTTCCTTTCCTTTCCTTTCCTTTCCTTTCCTTTCCTTTCCTTTCCTTTCCTTTCCTTTCCTTTCCTTTCCTTTCCTTTCCTTTCCTTTCCTTTCCTTTCCTTCCCTTCCCTTCCCTTCCCTTCCCTTCCCTTCCCTTCCCTTCCAATCTGAACCAATTCAATCCTCTTTAGGAGGGCTGGTATCCCCTTGTATCCCCTTTCACTTAGGGCTCATCAGCCTCAGTTTCTCCCAGCAGTAGGGATCCTAAGCCTGTGCTACTGTGCCCAGATTCAGCATTTTCTGCTCCCTCTTCTAAGGCTCCTTCCAACTCTAAAATCCTCTAATCTTGCAACACCAAGAGGCTGAGCAGCCTGCCCAAAGTAAGACAAATAGGAAGTGGCAGAGTCAGGATTTGAATTCAGTTCTCTTTCCATGAGGAAAAGTTCTTTTTTGCCAGAAAAGTCACAGGTAAGAACCCATCAAGACCAGCAGGGAGGGGGCAGCTGGGTAGCTCAGTGGATTGAGAGCCAGGCCTAGAGACCGGAAGTGTTAGGTTCAAACCTGGCCTCAGACACTTCCCAGCTGTGTGACCCTGGGCAAGTCACTTGACCCCCATTGCCTAGCCCTTACCACTCTTCTGCCTTGGAGCCAATACACAGTACTGAAGAAGGTAAGGGTTGAAGAAAAATAAAAAAGACCAGCAGGGAGCTTTGGGGAGAAGAGATTCTCCCTTTTCTCCAGCCTTCCATTGGTTCAATCATATCTCCATCATTATCACACTCAAATGACCAAATCAGAGAATCAGGAACCATTGACTCCTTCCAGTAGTACTTGGTTCTGACTCTCCTGCAATAACATTAACAGCTAGCATTTTACCTGGTCCTTTGAGTTTGAAATAGTATTTAAAAATATATATTTATACACGATATTTATAAATATTATTCCATTTGACCATCACAAGAACCCTGAGAGGTCGGTGCTATTATTACCCCCATTTTGCAGATGAGAAAACTGAAGCTGAGAGCAATTAAGCAACTTGTTCAGGATCTCCCAGCTACTTGGCTGCATCTTCAACACCTCTGAGAAGTGGTCATGCATTCTTGAATGAAAGTCCTTTTTTTAAGGCAGCCCATTCTATCTTTTAAAAAAATAAACTTTAACTTCTGTCTTAGAATCAATACTGTGTATTGGTTCCAAGGCAGAAGAGCAGTAAGGGCTAGGCAATGGGGGTGAAGTGACTTGCCCAGGGTCACACAGCTGGGAAGTGTCTGAGGCCAGATTTGAATCCAGGACCTCCTGTCTCTGGGGCTGGCTCTCCATCCACGGAGACACCCAGCTGCCCCCCCCCCCCCCATTCTATCTTTGATTATAAATCTTCTCTAGTAAGCTTCCATCCATCCCCCTGGTCCTGCCAAAGGGAACGGGCTTGGGCTATTTCATTACAAGAGGCATCATGCTGGGGATGCAGACTCTAAACGATCACTCTATTACAAATAGTAATAATATGGAAAAAATCATTTCTTATTTTTTAATGTGTTCTCTTTTTGGACTGGACAGTGGAAAAGCATATTGATAAACAAAGGTTAAGTGAAAAACAAGGGAGGCATCTTGGACTCTGCCCTGAACGGGTCAGGGGGGAGCATGGTGTTTCCTTTCTGGGTACCACGTTTTATTTAATTTTTTTCCATCTTAGAATCAATATTGCATATTGGTTCTAAGGCAGAAGAGTAATAAAGGCAAGGCCATGGGGGTGAAGTGCCTTGCTCAGGGTCTAAGAAATTAAATTCATTTTGGAAACAAAGAAAAAGAAAAAGACGGGCACTGAGAAACTGGAGGGGGTCCAGGGGAGGGCTACCAGGATGGACGCCATGCCATATACATGGAGAGGACTGGGCATGCTTATCCTGGAAGAGAGAGCTCTCAAGGGGCCAGGGGAGCTGTTGAAAAGTCATCAGAAGGGCTGTCTGTCCCAGGGAAGAGGTATCAGCCTCATTCTCCTCCGCCCCAGAGGGCAGGACCAGGAGCATCCGAGAGGAGGAAGCGGAGAGCTGTAAGACATCCAAAAAGCCTTCTACCCTTTGGAGACTTGCGCCACCGTGCTCCTGAGAGTGGGGGCTAAGGAGGATGCGGTGTCCCGGGTGAGCCGAGTCCTGAAGGGGAGAATGGATCTCTTTTGGGGCGGGGAAGAGGCTTTTGGTGTCTGGAGGGCTTGTTAACCATCTTAATGAGACCATTACTAAATTTTGAAAGCTTACTTACTGTTCAAGAAAGAAGGGAGCTCCCCAAGCATCTACGTACCCCAGAAACGATATACATAAGCTGTTAGTCTTTTGTTTGTTTTTGTTTAAAGGAGATAAATTCAGAGGGGCAGCTGGGTGGCTCAGTGGATTGAGAGCCACGACTAGAGATGGGGGGTCTTGGGTTCAAATCTGACCTCAGACACTTCCCAGCTGTGTGACCCTGGGCAAGTCACTTCACCCCCATTGCCTAGCTCTTTCCACTCTTCTGCCTTGGAGCCAATACACATTACTGACTCCAAGACGGAAAGTGAGGGTTTAAAAAAAAATAAGGGGATAAATTCAGGAGGAGGAAATGTGGTTGAGTGGGAAGAGCTCCAGACAAATTAGGAGGCTTGTTCTTGGCTTATCCATTCCTGTCAGACCTTGGAACAGTCACTTTACCTCCATAGACCTGAATTTTGGTAAAATATTGGTGCATGATCCCTGAACTCCTTGCCTCAGTGCGCATTTTTGTGGATTTGTGGAACACTGAAAAACCGCAAGTGACTGGGGAAGTGCCACACCAGGAGAACAAGCGATAGAACAGCAACATGGGGAAGACACCTTGGAAAGACTGAAGAATTGACCAATGAGATGACCAGCCATGATTCCGGGATGTCAGTGATGAGGGATGCTGCTCGCCTCCTGACAGAGAAGGGGGACTCGGGGTAAAGAGTAACAGATATTTTTTTGGGCACGGCCAATGGGGGGGAATCTGTTTTGCATATTTGCTGTAAGGGACGTTGTTTTAAATTTTCTTTTTTTTTTTCAAATGGAGGTTAAGGAGAGAGAAAATAAATGCTTATTAATAAAAAAATTGCAAGAAAAAAAGGAGAGTGACTTGGGTCTGCAAATATGAAGGTAATTCCTCCTCCTCCTCTTACTACCACTGCTGCCATTTCTAGAGCACTTTCTATGTGCCAAGCACTTTAATCATAATAATAGCCGGTATTTAAATAGTGCTAACAAGCACTGTGCTAAATGCTTTACAATTATTATCTCATTTGATCCTTAAAACAGTCCTGGGAGGTGTTAGTATGATTCTCGTGTTTTAGTTAAGGAAACCAAGGTAGACAGAGGTTAAGTGACTTGCCCAGGGTCATTAGTAAGAGTCTAAGGTTGGGTTTGATTATTCTTTTTAAAATTTTTATTTAAGATAAAATTATTACTTGTTTGTTTTTAAAATTCATTAAAAAACACACCAAACCTTTACTTTCTTATATCAGTTCTAAGGCAGAAGACCAGTAAGGGCTAGGCAGTTGGGGTTAAGTGACTTGCCCAGGGTCACACAGCTAGGAAGTATCTGAGGCCAGATTTGAACCCAGGACTTCCTGACTACAGGCCTGGTTCTTTATCCACTGAGTCATCTAGCTGCTTTTCCAATAAACATTTCTTAAGCACCTACTAAGTATCAGACCCTAGTTATAGACACAAAAGCAAAAAAAAAAAAGAAATAATCTCTATACTTCCCAGCTGTGTGACCCTAGGCAAGTCACTTGACTCCCATTGCCTAGCCCTTAGCACTTTTCTGCCTTGGAACCAATACACAGTATTGATTCTAAGATGGAAGGTAAGGGTTTAAAAAAAAAAGAAATAATCTCTGCCCTCAAAGTGTTTACATTGTATTGGGAGGACGCAATACAGACACAAATTATTATAAATATATACAAAATAAGATGGAGTGTCTGAGGTCAAATTTGAACCCAGGACTTCCCATCTAAAGGGCTAGCTTTCTATCCATTGATCTTCCTAGCTGTCCCTAATACTCATTTAAAAAAATCCGAGTTCCAAGTTTTTCTTTCCTCTTGCCCCTTTTTATATCACAAGAAATAGGATATTAATTATATATATGAAATCATGAAAAACATATTTGCACAATAGCCATGTTGCAAAAAAACAAAAACAAACAAGAAAAAGAAAGACATTGAAAAAATTATGCTTTAGTCTGTACTCAGAGTTCATCAGTTCTTTCTCTGGAGGTGGAGAGCATTTTTCATCATGGGTCCTTTGGAATTTTCTTTGTCAGAATAGGTGTGCCTTTCACAGTTCATCATTATACAATGTTGCTGTTACCATGTACAATGTTTCTTGGTTCTGCTCACTTCACTTTGCATCTGTTCATGTAAGTCTTTCCAGGTTTTTCTGAAAGCAACCCCTTCATCATTTCTTAGAGCACAAGAGTATTTTATCATCATCACAGACCACAATTTTCCAGCCATTCCCCAACTGATGGGATTCCCCTTACTTTTTAATCCTTTGCCACCACAAAAAAGAGCTTCTATAAATAATATTATAACATACAAATAATTCCTAATAAATATTTTAAAAATCCTTTCTTTTTTACCTCTTTGGGGTACAAGCCTAGTAGTGGTATTGCTGGGTCAAAGGAAAGCACTGTTTTATAGCCCTTTGGATCTGGTTCCAAATTGCTCTCCAGAGAATGTTTGGATCAGTTCACAACTACATCAATAGTGCAGGAGTGTTCCAGTTTTCTCTCACCTCCATATGAATTTGTCATTTTCCTCTTCTGTCATTTTAGCTGACCTGATAGGTATGAAGTGCTACCTCAGAGTTATTTTTTAATATTTTAATATATTTAAATTAAATCAATATTTCAATAATAAAATTGAATAATAAATAAAATGACAATATCTCAATAATATAAAACATTTAAATAATAAAATAATATTTTACTAACTATTTTAATAATATCAAAATATTTCAATAATATTTTAAATGAAAATATATTATTAATTAGAAAAATTTAACAAATGATATTTTAATGATTTAATATAAATACTTTAAAATTAATATATAATCAATAAAATAATATGTTAATAATAAAATAGTTTATAATATATTTATATAATATTTTTAATAATATGTTTTATTTTAATACTACCAAAGTATTTTAATGATTTAAAATAAAAATATATTATTAATAAAATAATAAAATAGTATTTTAATACTAAAACAACTTTAATAATAAAATAATATTTTAATAATTGCCTTTCTCTAATCAATAGTGATTTAGAGCTTGTTTTCATAGGACTACAGATAGCTTTGGTTTCTTCTGAGAACTGCCTGTTCATGTCCTTTCATCATTTTTAAATTGGGGAATGACTCATATTATAACTTTGAATCATATTACAAATTTGGCTCAGTTCCCTGTATTCTTGAGCAATGAGGAATTCTGATCATCTGGACTCCAGGCTCTCCAGTGCTCTATCCACTGAGCCACCATGATGCCTACTTTCCATTTCAGGTCTTCTGACCTGCTCGAGGAACATCTGCTCTTCTCATTTCTACCCTCTGGACTCCTGAGCACAAACCTCCTTCCCGTTCCCTCTCTCCATCTCCCCACCAACCCAAACACCCTTGACTCACTCACTTTGGTTTCTCTGCCTCATTTCTCTGCAGCAAGGTTTCTGTTAAAAGTGCTTTGTTGGGAATGCCCGGAAGCCTGGGTCCCTCTGACACCGTGAACCCAACTGGAGTCGTCCCTTCTCTCTGCTCTGCAGGTTAGAAAGAGAAGACGAGTCATTGGAGAGGCAGAGAAAAGAGATTCCCGCTGATAGGTCAAAGACCCAGTGACCGGTGCAAGAAAATGGATTTCCCCAACTTCCCCAAATTGATTTAGGCTTCTGAATGGATGTGTCCGGCTGGTGGCTCATCAGCTGTGGGAGGGAGGACAACAGATGGGGATGGAGAGGATGGGGTGGATGGTTTCTGAAGGTTTGAACTGAAGTTGTCAAATGCCCCCATTCTTCTTGGCTGGGCATCAGACCACCTAGAGGACTTGAACACATCCTTACCTGTAGTGTGGCCCTGGATAAGTCATTTAACCTCTGAGTCTCAGGTTCCCTAGGATTTCTCAACTAAGTTAAAGATGGGCTGCAATCTGCATGGTGATTGCAATTTCCACACCTGGGGTTTTCTTGCTAGTGCTGAGATCCCCATGAGATACAAAGTATTTTATAATAACAATAATAATAATGATAATAATAACTAGAATCTATGTAGTTCTTTAGAAATATAGAATCCCATTTGATCTTTGCAACAACCCTGGGAGGTAGGGGCTAATATGATCCCCATTTTACAGATGAGGAAACTGAGGCCGAAAGAGGTGAAGGGACATTTTACCTTCGTGATGTTGGCCAAGGCCCTTCACCTCCGTTGGCCTTGACTTCCTCATCTGTAAAACGAAGTGGTTGGATTCAATGGCCTCCAAGGTTCATATGATCTCTCTCTGGGCCTGGTTTCTTCACGTCTAAAAAGAAGGGGGTGTCCGAGCCTGTGATTCTAAGACCACCACTCTGCCCACTGCACCACCAATGACCACTAGTGGTGCCATAGTACATAGAACTCTGTGGATCTGGCGTCAGGAAGATATGAGCCTCGGGCCCTCATGAGCTGTGTGGATCCTGGGCAAGCCATGTTGCTGCCTGCCTCAGTTTCCCCACTTGTAAAGTTGGGATAATAACAGCACTTACCTCCCTGGGTTGTTATGAGGATCAAATATCTGTAAAACACTTAGCATAGCGCCTAGCACATAAAAATGTCAGCTATTATTTTTTTATTTTTATTTTTAAAAACTCTTGTCTTCCATCTTGGAATCAATACTGTATATTGGTTCCAAGGCAGAAGAGTGGTCAGGGCTTGGCAAGGTGGGATGAAGCAACTTGCCCAGGGTCTCCCAGCTAGCAAATGTCTTGGGTCAGATTTGAACCCAGGATCTCCTTTCTTTAGATCTGGCTCTCCATCCACTGAGCCACCCAGCTGCCCCAATCTTTCTGCTTCTTAAGATTCTTTGCTTCCCAGGAGTGTAAGATGGTGGTAGAAATTCCATTCTTCCCAGGAAACCTTCCTTAAGGAGTTGAACCCTCATTAATCTCCCTTGTTCCCTCCTCTGTGGGCAGCCAGCCATTGGTCACCCTGCGCTGTCATTTTCCTGCTTCCTGTGCCAGTCTGGTCTCTACAACCTGCCCTGGTATTCTTTAGGGTTTGAAGGCCATGCCACAGTGTCTCTTCCTGGGCCTTGGTTGCCCAAGGGAGACATTCAACAAATATTTGGGGGAGGGGATTGGATCCTTTCCTCCCACACCAGGGTGGAGGGGATCAAAGGGAAGAAAAGGCTGAAAGGGGACAAGCTCTGATTACTGCATGTCGGGTCCCCCGGATTCTCAAAGGCTAGGCCGGCAGAGGATCTGCTTGGTCTCCGAGATTAGCAACGGGAGGATGTTGGGAAGGGGCAGACCAAGGCTTTGCCAACTCCAGAACCAGGTTCTCTGCCCCATCACTGATGTCAGGACAAACCTCCTGACAACGAGGGTCATCCACAAGGGGCAGGGGAAGGCGTAGCTTCTCCCTCTCTCCCTTCTTCCAGAAGGGCATATTGTAGTGGAGATTCCTCTAGTGTATGAGTCTGACTTAATGGCCACTCTGGCCTCTCGAGGCCCTGAAGACTGGATACACCAACTAGGGAGCATCCCAAAGGACAACCAGACCTCTGGGAGGTGAAGATCTAAGGCCACGGGGACTCTTAAAGCGGGAACTGGTTTTAAAAAATATTTTGATTGTTGTGTGACCATTTATGGATGTATTGAAGAAACTTAATTCTGAGAAGGAATCTGCCAAAGGGTTCCATGACACAACCCAGGTTAAGAACCTTTGAGCTAGAGGGAGGATAGAAATCTGTTCTTTTTTTAATCTTTTTTTAAACCCTTACCTTCTATCTTAGAATCGATACTAAGTATCGGTTCTATGGCAGAAAAGCAGTAAGGGCTAGCCAACTGGAGTTGAGTGACTTGACCAAGGTCACACAGCTAAGAAGTATCTGAGGCCAGATTTGAAACCTTGTCTACAGGTTTGGTGTTCTATCTACCTCTTGGAGATCTGTTTTTTTTTTCTTTTTCTGAAAGGTCCCACTAGAAGGAATGTTTCATATATGCCCAAACACAGGAGGTCAGCTCTGTAATCCAAAGAACTGGGTTCAGATTCCAGGTTTGTTACTACCTATGTGACTGTAAAGTCACTTTGCTTTTCCTGGTCTGTTTCCTCATTCGGTCAAGGATAGAGTTGACCTCAAAGGTCTTTTTCAAGTTCCATATCCTGGGATTTTATGATTAGTTATTGAATTTCTGCAGGTCTCAGTTTCTTTACCTGTAACGTCATCGACAATCACTAATGCCCCTATTAGCTCTAAATAGAAAATCCTATGATGCCATGACCAGCCTCGCAGTCTTCACCAGATACAGGGAAATGACTTTTTTGAATAAAGAAGCTCCTGGAGACCATCTATTAAGGTCTAAAAGGGTTAAAAGTTAAAATAAAGCAAGGAATTCCCACAGTGGTGAAATCAGGGCTCTATGGAGGATTCTTATTTCTTACCTCACTTTTTCCTTTTTTAAAAAATCCTTACTTTCTCTCTTAGAATCAATACTAAATATTGGTTCCAAGGCAGAAAAATGGTAAGGGCTGGGCAATTGGGATCACATAGTTTGGAAGTATCTGAGGACAGATTTGAACCCAGGACCTCCTGTCTTCAGGCCTGACTCTTTATCAGTGTCCAATGTCTTTTAAACCCTTACCTTCCATCTTAGAATCAATACCATGAATTGGTTCCAGGGCAGAAAAGTAATTAGGGCTAGACAACTGGAGTTGAGTGACTTGCCCAGGGTCACCCAGCCAGGAAGTGTCTGAGGCCAGATTTGAATCTTGGACCTCCCATCTCGAGGCCTGGCTCTCTATCCACTGAGCCACCCAGTTGCCCTCTCTAATGTCCTTCTTAAACTGTGGTGCCTAGAGCTGAACACAATATTCCAGATGAGATCTGGTCAGGGTAGAGGACAGTGGGTCTATCACTGCCTTTCCTGGAAGCTTGGACCCTTCCAGGTTAGTCTAAGATGGTATTTGCTTTGGGTTTCCAACCCTGGTGACTTGTATTGGGCTTACAGCCCACTAAAAGCCTGAGATTATTTTCCTTAAGAATCCTTCAGGCAGGAAGTGATGGTACCTTTGGTCTTGAGAATGTCTGGGTGCTTCTTCCACTGGACGTGGAGATCTTTCAGGGGTTGGCTGGTAGGGTCGAAAGCTTGTAGCTGCTGCAATCTATCTTCCAAGCTTCTTGCTGCCTCAAACACAGGCACAGGGTCTGGGGAGAAAGCAACCCGGTGAGTGGCTTGCCCAATTCCCACCCCTCACCATTACACCTACAGCTCCAACATGGAGAGACAGCCAGCCTAGCTTGGTGAGTAAAGCACAGGATTTGGAGTCAGATCCTGCTTCAAGTCCCTCCTCTGCCTCATTTTTAAAAAAAACCTTTATGTTATGCCTTAGAATTTATACCAAGTATCAGTTCCAAGGTAGAAGAATGGTAAGGGCTAGGCACATGGGGTTAAGTGACTCAGCCAGGAAGTGTCTGAGGACAGATTTGAACCCAGGACTCACTAACTTCAGGCCTGTCACCTTTGCCTTTCATTAATGAATAAGATAAAGAATAAGATAATTTAATTGCTTCAACTTTCAATTTCTACTTAGTCATTTGGGGATGATAATCCTGTATCCACAAGAGGTAGTGAGAAGTAATGGATTCAGAAGTCTGGACATCTGAGTGTTGGCTCTGCCCCTGACACTTACCAATTATGTGACCTTGGGTAAATCTCTCTCACTCAGGACCTGATTTTGAGCTCTCAAAGCCTTACTTTCCTTATCTGTAAAATGGGGACAATAAAATTTGCTCTAATAACCTCATAGTGTTCCTGAAAGGGAAGTACTTTATATGTTGTAAAGAACCATGGATTGAGAGCCAGGCCCAGATATGGGAGGTCCTGGGTCCAAATCTGACTTCAGACACTTCCTAGCTGTGTGACCCTGGGCAAGTCACTTAACTCCCCCTGCTCAGATCTTACTGCTCTTCTGCCTTAGAACCAATACACAGTATTGATTCCAAGATGGAAGGTGAGGGTTAAAAAAAAAAAGAACTAAGGAATAAGCATTATTATTTTAAAATTTTATTAAATAGCAATTAACATTTTTAATTATAATTTTTATTAAATAAAAATTAAATAATAAATATTAAAAATTTTATTTAATAAAAAGATTATTAACAATCTTATTAATTAGTCTATTAAATAATGATGATTAATACTACTGTTATTAATTTATGAAATAATAGCATTTAATACCTCTATTAACTGATAGCATTATTAACAATATTATTATCTCCCAGGTCAGGATTCATGTGAAAGAAAAACCTTTGTAAACAGTAAAGGAATCCACATGTGTTAGAAGGCTGGTCAGTGAGAGCTCAGGCCTCCAAAGCACGAATAGAACGCTCTGACTAATGCTCGGTGAGCTTGTTTCTAGCCATGGGTCATGGCGGCTATCTCCAAACTTTTCTAACTGGTTCCTGATTGCTTACTGTCGGCAGAAGAGAAGCCCGTTAATTGGCTGCTGAGCCGGAAACAAGCGCTGCACATAAAAGGTGTTCGTTAACTGGACAAACTGGTCTCTCTCTTTTATGGTGGGGAGTGAGGTAGCAAGTGCTGTAGGCTCTGGGTGGGAGAACACCAACAGCCTTACTCTCTGAATCCGACCAAGATCAATCTCCAAGGATGGCTAGTGTCTGAGGCTCTGTGTCCGGCCACAAGAGACTTGCCCAGGAGTTATCCTCCATTCCAAAGTGTTGGAGCCCAATTCTCCCAAAGACGGACATTGAGGGAAGACTGGGCCTCACCCCGTCCAGTTTGGGGGATGCTGATGCTTTTATTCGGGCTTTATCTTTTCAATTAAATATCCCTTTTATAAAAGGTAGTTGACATTAATTATAATTATAAATAATTACATATATAGATATAATTATAATTCATTAACCTGGGTGTAACCATTGGTCAATCTATGATTCAGGAGAAGAGATCCACTTGCAATTGATGCTGATAAAAACATAAAAGAAACAAAGGCTTGAGCCCATGGACCATGCTGAGGGAGATGAAGCTAGCTAGCCTCTAGAGCAGTGGTTCTCAACCTTTCTAATGCCGTGGCCCCGCACTACAGTTCCTCTTGTTGAGGTGACCCCAAACCAAAAAATTATTTTGGTGGCTACTTCAAAACTGTAATTTTGCTACAGTTGTGATTCGGAATGTAAATACCTGATATGCATCATGTATTCTCATTGCTACAAATTGAGAGGTTGAGAACCACTGCTCTAGAGCATCATTCAGAGTTGGGAAGAACCCTAGAATGTGGAATGTCAGACCTGGGGGGAGTCTAGAACATGGAATGTTGGACCTGGGAGGGGTCTTAAAACATATTCTTTTTTTTTTTAAACCCTTACCTTCCGTCTTGGAGTCAATACTGTGTATTGGCTCCAAGGCAGAAGAGGGGTAAGGGCTAGGCAATGGGGGTCAAGTGACTTGCCCAGGGTCACACAGTTGGGAAGTGTCTGAGGCCATATTTGAACCTAGGACCTCCCGTCTCTAGACCTGACTCTCAATCCACTGAGCTACCCAGCTGCCCCCCCCCCCCGAACATATTTTATTAGAGATGGGAGAGTCCTTAGAATACAGGGTGAGGAGAGACCTGAGATCATAGAACTAAAAAAGCCAGAGGAGCCTGAGAGCATTGAATGCCAGAGTTAGAGACCCCCTCCAACCCAACCCTCTCAATTGAATTCCTTTCTCCCTACTCCATATTGCGCCATTTCCACTTTCCATGATGCCCTTCTCCCTCTCGTCCCCTCAAAGGACCGGCCCTCTCAAGTGGGCATTTCAGAGTGGCATCCTCGCCCTGCTCCTGCGGCGGATCCGGGCACCCCCGAGCCCTTCCCACTTGAACCCCTGGGAGACGGAGAGCTCCTTAGCTGCCCCTTGGGCTTGGGGAGCAAACCTCTTCCCTCCAAGCCCCCCACCGCCCCTAATAATGCCTGTTTATTTAGGCAAAGGAAGAAGGACACAATAGCAGTTTATGCCGAGGTAAGCAGGTGCATTCAAACAGTCTGTCTTTCTCTGTCAGCATTACACCATCATTAGCTAGTGTCTGCTCAGCAGGGTGTACCATTATGTCTCCCACGGCTGATGTAATTATACATTGACATAATTAACCCAGCAAGCCCATTAGGCAGGCCAGCTAAAAATTCATCTATAATTATTTGTTGTGTGCATGCTAATGAGTCCATCTGCACCGCCATTGTACAACACCGAACAAATTAATTTACAAGTCTGGATTTTTTAATAAGTTCAAGAAAATGCTGCCTATTGTGTTGGGTTTCTCGAAAAAAAAAAGAAAGAAAGAAAAATGCCAAGAAGAGTCCAGGGTCGGGGCCGCCGGACCAAGCCGAGGGTCCCCGGCCCGGCTCACGGGGGCGGCCCTGATTCCAGGACGATGGGAGAGGAAAGAGCCAGCTCTGCGGCCGCCAGCCTGTAGACGAGTATCAATGCAGGATAATTATATGCGATGATAATAAACGATGGCATCCATTCACGGGGATGTGAATTACAATATCGATGCTGCATTGTGCTTGAAGGCTGTAATTGTTTGGGTCACGGCTCTTCCTTCCCGGCTCCATCTCTCCTTGCGAGGGTGGGCTGGGTCGGGCCAGGGAGACCCGGGAGGATGGGAAGTGGACGTCGGAGAGGCTTCTACAATGGGCGAAGCCACTTGCTTTTTGTTTGTGGTGGGGTTCACCTTCTACTTAAAAAAAGTATTTAAACCCTCACCTGCTGCCTTAGTATTGATTCTAAGAGAGGAGGGTGGCTGGGGTGAAGGGACTTGCCCAGGGTCACCCAGCTGGAAAATGTCAGTCAATCCAGTCCATTCTCCATTCAGCCACCCAAGTGATGGCCCCAAGGGGCAGGTCTGGCCATGACACCCCATACTCCTCCACTCAATGAACTCCAATGACTCCCTATTACTTCTAGGATCAAGTGTCAAATGCTTCATCTATTTTTTTCCTTTAAAGTTCTTACTTTTTGGGGGCAGCTGGGTAGCTTAGTGGATTAAGAGCTGGTCCTAGAGACGGGAGGTCCTAGGTTCAAATCTGGCCTCAGCCACTTCCTAGCTGTGTGACCCCGGGCAAGTCACTTGACCCCCATGGCCTAGCCCTTACCACTCTTCTGCCTTGGAGCCAATACACAGTATTGACTCCAAGACGGAAGGTAAGGGTTTAAAAAAAAAATTCTTACTTTTTGACCTTGAAGCAATTCTAAGACAGGAAAGGGGTAAGGAGAAGGCAATCAGGGTTAAATGACTTGCCCAGGGTCATCCAGCTGGGAAATGTCAGAGGTCAAATTTGAACCCAAGTCCTCCGGTCTTCAGACCTGGCTATGCCACCTTGCTGTTTCTCCATTTAGCTTTTAAAGGCCATTACAATCTGGCTCTTTCCCACATTCAATCTAGTATCCTCGGGCTCTTTGCTGTTCCTCACCCAAGACACTCCACCTCCTGAATTGTGCCCCATTCCTGTAGGTTTTCTCTCTTTCTAGTCTCGGCTAGAATCCTCTTTTCTGATCCCACTAGTATGAATGACTTTCCTGGGAGTTCTCTCCCAATTTAATCTGTTTCTATCTTGTTTGGGGCAGCTAAATGGCATCAGAATGAACAGAGGGCCAGACCTAGAGTCAGGACAACCTGAGTTCAAATCTGGCCTCAGACACATACTTGCTTTGTGGCCCTGGGCAAGTCACTTCACTGCAGTTTGCCTCAGCTTCCCCATTTGAAAAATAGGGAAAATAATACCTATTTGCCAGGTTTGTTGTGAGAATCAAATGAAAAAATGATTGTAAAGGGCTAAACATTCTGTCTGGGACATAGTCAGTGCTTAATAATTGCTTGACCATCTGTGCTTTTCTCTGCTGGAGACCCAGACAGCTTATCAACATCATTCCTAAAATATAGTGCCCAGAACTGAACATACTACTTCAAGAGAATAACCAGGCCTTTTGCTTTCTGGCTACAAATGAACTAACTTACTTTCCTTCTTTCCATCCTTCCCTCCCTCTTTTCTTTCCTTCCTTCCTTTTTGCCTTATTCTTCCTTTTATCTTACCCACTCTCTTTTTTCTTCCTTCCTTCCTTCCTTCCTTCCTTCCTTCCTTCCTTCCTTCCTTCCTTCCTTCCTTCCTTCCTTCCTTCCTTCCTCTTTTCCTGCCATATTCTTCCTTCTCTCCTTTTCTTTCCTTCCTTCCTACCACATTCTTTTCTTTTTCTCCCCCTTTTCTTTCCTTCCTTTCTGCCTTATTCTTCCTTCCATCCTACCCTCTCTCTTCTTTCCTCTTCCTTCCCTTCCTCTTTTCCTTCCTGCCTTCTTTATTCTTCCTTCCTCTTTTCCTCCCTTCCTTCTTTATTCTTCCTTCCCTCCCTCTTCTTTCATTTCTTTCTCTTCCTTCCATCCTTCTTTCACTCTCTTCCTTCCTTCTTTCCTTCTTTCCTTCCTTCCTTCCTTCCTTCCTTCCTTCCTTCCTTCCTTCCTTCCTTCCTTCCTTCCTTCCTTCCTTCCTTCCTTCCTTCCTTCCGTCCATCCTTCCTTCCTTCCTCTTTAAAAGCCTTATCTTCTTAGTATCAATTCTAAGACAAAAGGGCAAAGGCTAGGCAATGGGGGTTAAGTGACTTGCTCAGGGTTACACAGCTAGGAAGAATCTGAGACCACATTTGAACCAAGGTGCTCTTGACTCCAGGTCTGGGTCTATCCACTGGGCTACCTAGCTGTTCCCCACAAATGAACTTTCTGAATTTGTGTCCTAGCCAAGGACATCCAGAAAGTTGACCAAACCACAGATCTAGATTATTAGACTGTAAGTTCTTTGAGGGCAAGGATTTGCATTAGCCAGCATTTAGCACAGAGCCCCCTGGAACATAGCAGGGGCTTAATAAATCCTTATTGACTGACTGACTTACTTCTCCAAGTTCATCCAGGCAGTAAAATCACAGGGCTGGGATTTGAACTCAGTTCTTGGGATTCCTGCCACTGGACCTGGTAAGCTATCTTGGTTTGCCAGAGGGTCCCTGGCCAGCTGCTCTGAGTGGTCTGTTTTTTCACTATCCCTTCTGGAAGCCTTTCCTGAGCACCCTGGGGCTGGGGTGCCTAAGTCTTGAGTCTTCATCCTAAGATAACATGGAAAAGCTTTCTGTATCACAGGGCTGTGCTGATCTTTTAAAAAGGGAGACCCGTGATGTTCTTGGCCCGTTAGCTTCAATTCAAGCCTGGATAAAATATTAGGCTGAATAACAAAGCAATCGATGGGCAAACACTTAGATGAGAAACAATATGAGTGATTTTCAGAGCCAGTTCATGAAATAGAGACCAGCTCTGACAAACCAACAGCCCGCCTTGCCGAAGTAACAGGTTTGGTGGAGGAGGGAAAGCAGCCGGCTTCAAGTACCAGGAGTCTCAACACCTTCTAGGGTGGGAAATCCACAAGTGAATAATAAAAGATATTATTATTAATTAATTAAATTAATAATTATTTTAGATCTAATTATCAGTTAATTATAATTATTTTGTTAATTAGAATGAATAATAATAATAAAGTGACCTGGGGAGGGAGACTATAGGAATCATGTAATCTTGGAAAACTTATGTGTAAACTTGTTGGAATAAAATAAAGGAAAAAAATAAAATTAAAAAAATAATGAAGTGACCTTTACTCATAAAAATAACTCAATGCTTTACATTCATTATCTCGTTTAATCCTTACAACTGCCCTGTGCAGTCTGTGACAGGAAGTCACTAAATCTCCAATTTTTCTTGTGTCTATCTAGTCTGTGCTTCCTTGGTTGCATGCTATTTTTCTCTGTGTGCTTCTGGAGATCAGGGACTGTTTTTGGCATTCCTTTGTACCCCTGGTGCTTAACAATGCTTAGATAAATGTGTGTTGATTGGCTGATTGACTTCAATCTCCCTGGATCTATTTCCTCATCAGTTAAAAAGGGGTCTGGACTAGTGAACTCTAAAGTCTCTTTCAAGGGCAGCCAGGTGGCATGGTGGATATAACTCTGGAGTTAGGGAGACCCGAGTTCAAATATGACCTCAGACACTTATTAGCAATGTGACCCTGAGTAAACTTAACTCTGTTGGCCTCAGTTTCCTCGAACTGTTAAATGAGCTGGAGAAGGACATGGTAAATAATTCTAGTATCTTCAGCAAGAAAACCCCAAAAGGGGTTACAAAAGAGTCAGATACTTCATAATTGTGTGACCCTGGGCAAGTTGCTTTACCCTGCCTGCCTCAGTTTCTCCACTTGTAAAATGAACTGGAGAAGGAAATGGCAAAGCTACTTCAGTATCTCTGCCAAGAAAACCCCAAATGAGGTCAGGAAGAGTAAGATTGGATGGAATAATAAGGTATCTGAAACCATCCTGGGATCTTTGGACATCCTTTAGGTTTATGAATTTCTTTTGCCCACAACCATGGGCAAGGTGGGAGGTAGCTAGTGCTGGTGTTATTGTCCCCATTTAACAGACTAAGAAATGAAGGTCTTGAAACAACTTGAAAAGGGCAGAGCCAATTGGGTCTCCTGATTCCATGAGATTCTGTCTATAGAATGATGTTGGGAAAAGCTCCCCAGCAATGAGAGCTACCCCAAAGGAGAATCTGGGGTGTAGCGAGCTCTTTGTCACAAGTGGGATTTCAGCAAGATCGAGAAGAGCAGCTGCCGGGGATCTTGGGGAAGGGATCTTGGTTCAGGTGTGGCTTCTTCTAGAAGGCTTCAGAGACCCCTTCTAGGATGCTGGTTTTGGCTGAAAGGACCAAAAAGCATTTTGGATTGGGGACCCTGGAAGCAATAAATCAATAATATGTCAGTGCTGAAGCCTGCGGTCCTGTCTAGCATTTGCTTGGAACAGCCAAAGTTCGAGGCAAACTTTGGTCCTTAGGGCCGAAGACCCAAAGTCATAGAGTGACTCATCATGGACCAAAGATGGCGGGCTGGGATAGGCATACCCAGGTAGAGACAGGCCTGGGAGGAGTCTTAGAATTAGGGATGTCAGAGCCTGGAAGGGCCTTAGAATTAGGGGTGTCAGAGCCTGGAGGGGCTGTAAAACAGGGGGTGTCAGAGCCTGGAGGAGCCTTAGAATAGGGGGTGTCAGAGCCTGGAGGAGCCTTAGAACAGGGGGTATCAGAGCCTAGAGGAGCCTTAGAATTAGGGGTGTCAGAGCCTGGAGGAGCCTTAGAACAGGGGGTATCAGAGCCTGGAGGGGCCTTAGAATTAGGGGTGTCAGAGCCTGGAGGAGCCTTAGAACAGGGGGTATCAGAGCCTGGAGGAGCCTTAGAATTAGGGGTGTCAGAGCCTGGAGGAGCCTTAGAACAGGGGGTATCAGAGCCTGGAGGAGCCTTAGAATTAGGGGTGTCAGAGCCTGGAGGAGCCTTAGAACAGGGGGTATCAGAGCCTGGAGGAGCCTTAGAATTAGGGGTGTCAGAACCTAGAATGGCCTTAGAACAGGGAGTGCTTGAGCTGGGAAGCATCCTAAAACATCTACTAGGACCCAGAACATATACTCCTCTTAGTGTTCATCTAGACTAACCATTTCATTTTACAGATAAATCATTTGAGGATCAGAGACATAGAGTGACTTGCCCAAGGTCACACAGGGAGTTAGTGACAGAGGAACTTAGGTCTTCTTGACTTCCAGCCGAAGACTTTCTCCTCTTGCCCATAGCAGCCGTGGGCTCTCTGGCCTCTCCCTGCTCATTGAGATGTCTGGGCAATGGGCCACTTGGGAGAGGCTGATGAGCTGGGGCAGGGGCCCAGGGCTGCCATGGCAAGCTGGCTACGGTGACCCAGGCAGGAAATTTCATGTACTTGTTTCAGGGAGAGTCTCAGGGAAGGCACTGAAGACAGGTCACAGGAAGGGGCTCTGACAGCAACGAGGGTTAATAGGATGGGTATGGAATATGAATCCATGATTGAATTATTTGGGGGGAAATTCCCAGGTAAGGAAGCTCCCTCCCTAAAGCAGAGCAGCACCTCCTCTTCAACTTGGAGCACGAGTGTTGCTTGGGATGCTCACTGGGAGAACTTGATTTTGGGGTGTCCCGGCCCCCAGGCCAGCTCTCTGATCTCTCAGATGGGGATGATTTTTCCAAAATCAGTCATTAATTGAGAGTAGCAGGAGCCCAAGGATTCCCTAGCCCCTGGTTATGGGGGATGAGTAGGTGGTTACAATAAAAAATTAGGGCAGGACTAGGAGATCAAAGGTGTTCTCCTGCCTTTAGATATCTGGAGGGTTTGTCTGTGACAAGTGACAGATCATCATCTTCTTTTTAAAGCCTTTAAATTCTTACCTTCTGTTTTAGTGTCATCTCCCCCCCCCCCTCTCTCTCTCCCTCTCTCTCTCTCTCTCCCTCCCTCTCTCTCTCTCTCTCTCTCTCTCTCTCTCTCTCTCTCTCTCTCTCTCTCTCTCTCTCTACCTCCTTCCCTCCCTTTCTCTCTCTCTCTGGTTCTCTCTCTCTGGTTCTCTCTCTCTGGTTCTCTCTCTCTCTCTCTCTCTCTCTCTCTCTCTCTCTCTCTCTCTCTCTCTCTCTTCTCTCTCTCTGGTTCTCTCTCTTCTCTCCCCCCCCCCCCCGTTTCCTGTTTCTGTCTCTTCTTTCTCTCTCTCATTATCCCCTCTTTCCCTCTGTCTTTTCTCCCTCCTTTCCTCTCTCCCTCCTTCCCTCTCTCTTTCATTCTCTCCTGTTTCTATCTTTTCTATTTCTGTCCCTCCATTGTCTCTTTCCCCTTCCATCTTAAAACCAATGCTGTGTGTTGGTTCCAAGGCAGAAGAGCAGTAAGAGTTAGGCAATGGGGGTTAAGTGACTTACCCAGGGCCACACAGCTAGGAAGTGTCTGAGGTCACATTTGAACCCAGGACCTCCCCTCTAGGCCTGGCTCTTAATCCGATGAGCCACCCAGCTCCTCTCCAACCAACTTTTTTAACTAAGGGAGTGCCTATTTTCTCAAGAGTTAATGTACTTTAGCAGATCTATCTCTGACCCTGGAGTTAGAAGGCCTGAGCTACTTAACGAGTTACTTAAACTCTCCAGGTCTCAGTTTCCCAAATGGGGATGATAATAATAAACTAGATTTTTTGAATGCTTTAATGTTTTCCAAAAGACCAACCTCAAAATAATGCTATGAGGTAGGCAGTGTAAGTGTCATCCTCCTCCCTGGACAGACGAGGAGGAAAAGGACAGATAGGGAAACTGAGGCTCAAAGGAGTAAAGGGATTTAGCACCATGCTTGGTACAGAGTAAGCATTTAAATGCTCATTCATTTATTCATCCATCCATCCATCCATCCATCCATCCATCCATCCATCCATCCATCACTGGGGCATTATGTCCCAAGGTCCAAAGCATCCTCTAATCACACACACTCTCACAAGATTAAATTTATCTCAGAAAGTGGATTTTTTGGTATTGCTTAGCCCAGGCACCAGAAATGATAGTTATGACTCTGTGCCAAGGAAGCAAGAGGACACACGTGGACAGAAGGACAAACAGCCAGGCAGAGTGCTGCAGGCTTGGAGACAAGCCCAAGAAATAGTAAACAGGGACACAATTGGAGCTGGATCACTCACTCATATGCATTTCCTGATCTCTTAGTGTTAGTCACTTTCCTCTGTTGATTTTCTCCCCATTATCCATTTATCTCATTATCTCTCTAAGTCTCTAGGCAGAAAAGTGAGGCAGTGGGAAGAGTTTTGGTCCAGCAGCCAGGAAGACCTGAGTTCCAATCCTGTCTGTGTGACCCTGTCAGAGTTACTTTAACTTTTTTGCCTCAGTTTTCTCATCTAATGTTTATTACTGCCCATAAGTGTTTTAGTTTAATATTTCACTTGTAGAGGCACAGCAAGGTGGCTCAGTGGATTGAGAGCCAGGCCTAGAGATAGGAGGGAGGCCCTGGGTTCAAATGTAGCCTCAGCGACTTCCTAGCTGTGTGACCCTGGGCAAGTCGCTTCACTCCCATTGCCTAGCCCTTACCAGTCTTCTGCCTTGGAACCAAGACCCAGTAATGATTATATGTTGGAAGGTAAGGGTTAAAATATCTCACAAAATTCTGACTGCATCCCTGACTGACTATATTTACAGATTTCCATCATCCTATGTTGGGGGCAGCTAGGTGGAGCCATGGATAGAGTGCCAATCCTGGTGTCCTGAAGACTCCTATTTCTGAGTTCAAATCCAGCTTCAGATTTTAGCTGTGTGACTGGGCAAGTCACTTATCCCTCTCTGCCTCAGTTTCCTCATCTGTCAAATGAGATGGAAAAGGAAATGGCCAACCACTAAAGTCTGTCTGTCAAGAAAACTCTTTATGGGGCCAGGAAGAGTCAAATATGACCCAAATCACCTGAAAATCATTCTCTGCTAGAGTCTGTAGGAAATCCTAAATGGAAGGGACATGTCATGTGAATCCTGATCACCATGGGCCATTCTTTGACTCTGTTCTACAATGGAGAAAAACGGAACCAACCATTTCCAGCCACGTAGAATGGCTGACCTACAAGGCATTTATTTTGTCAATGAAAACTCAGAAAGGGTTGTTTGCTCAGGTAGCTGGGACAATAAGCGCAGGGTTGTGGTGAGGACCAAAGAAGAGGAGATTTAGAAAGTGCTGGGCAGACGTACGCACTTTATACAAGCTTACTCTTTCCCCTTCCCATGTATCCAGTCGACAATGTCTGTTTTGCACATAGATGTATGCATGCTACCCACCACTCTCCCATTACACTGTGAGCTAGTTCTTTCTGTCTCTGCTTATCTCTTCTTTCCCTCTGTCTCTCCTTTCTTTTTCAGTCTTTTCTATTTCTGTCTCTTTGTTCTCTCTCATGATTTCCTTTTTCCTTTGATTTTTCTCTTTCTCACTCTGTCTTTTCTACTATCTCCTCTCTCTCTCTTCTTTCCCTCAGTCTCTCTCTTTCACTCTCTCCTGTTTCTGTCTTTTCTACTTCTGTCTCTTCTTTCTCATTATATCCTCCTTCCCTCAGTCTCTATCTTTCCTCTCTCTCCCTCTCTCCTTTTCTTTCTCTCCATCTCTTCTCCCTCTCTCCCTCCCTCTCTCTTTCTCTTCTGTTTTTGTCTTTTCTACTTCTGTCTCTTCTTTCTCTCTCTCCCTCTCTCTCTCTCTCTCACTATATCCTCTTTCCCTTGGTCTCTGTCTTTCCCTTCTCTCCTTTTCTTTCTCTCCTTCTTCTCTCCCTCTTCCTCTCTCCTTCCCTGTCTCTTCTCTTCTCTCTCTCTTTTCCCTCTGACTCTATCTCTGTCTCTCTCCCTCTTTCTCTCTCCCCCTCTCCCTCTCTCTTTCCCTTGGTATCTCTATTTCACTCTCTCCTGTTTCTGTCTTTTCTACTTCTGTCTCTTCTCTCTCTCTCTCTCTCTCTCTCTCTCTCTCTCTCTCTCTCTCTCTCTCTCTCTCTCTCTCATTATATACTCTTTCCTTTGGTCTCTGTCTTTCTTCTCTCTCCTTTTCTTTCTCTCCTTCCCTTCTCCTTCTTCCTCTCTGTCTCTCTCTCTCTCTGGTTCTCTGTCTCTCTCTGTCTCTCTGTCTCTCTCTCTCTCTGTCTCTGTCTCTCTCTCTCTCATTATATACTCTTTCCTTTGGTCTCTGTCTTTCTTCTCTCTCCTTTTCTTTCTCTCCTTCCCTTCTCCTTCTTCCTCTCTGTCTCTCTCTGTCTCTGTCTCTGTCTCTCTCTGTCTCTCTGTCTCTGTCTCTCTCTGTCTCTGTCTCTGTCTGTCTCTCTCTTTCCCTTCCCTCTGACTCTGTCTTTGTCTCTTATTCTCTCAAATCCTTACTTTCTGTTTTAGAATAAAAACTTGGTATGAGTCCCAAGACAGAAGAGCAGCAAAGGGTAGGCAATGGGGGTTAAGTGACTTGCCCAAAGTCACACAGCTAGGAAGTCTGAACTCAGGAAGTTGAGTCTTCCTGACTATTGGCCCAGGGCTCTCTGCACGATGGCACCACCTAGCTGCTCAGTACCTAATAAGTACCAAATAAATGCTTGTCAGTTTAGTGATTGATGGACAGTTCTTTTACATTTCATTCAAACTGCCTACATATATCCTGTTCAACATTCCATCTCTTCTGTCCTTCAACCTTGAATATGTAGGTGACTTAATGAGGAAAGTGGGAGTCCTGGTCCTGAAGGTCGGTCAACTTATTATTATTATCATTATTTTAAACCCTTACCTTCCATCTTAGAATCAATACTGTGTATTGGATCCAAGGTAGGAGAGTAGTAAGGGCTGGGGGGGGGTAAGTGACTTGCCCAGGGTTACACAGCTAGGAAGTGTCTTGAGGCCCCATTTGAACCCAAGGCCGCTTGTCTCTAAGCTTGTTTCTCAAATCACTGAGCCGCCCAGCTGCCTTTTATAAACTTTATCTGAAAAGTGTTTTGATAATTATATTTCAATCTAATTGATTTCCTTTGTATTTCTATGTATTTTATTGTATGCTTTGAAATCCATGACTCCAGGCAGGGCTCCACAGGCTATATTCACTGGACCACCAAAGGGGTCCAGAACACTAAACAGATTAGGAAGTCTCACGGATAGACAAATGTGGACACTAGCTGTGTGACCTTGGGCAAGGCCTGCCATCACTCTCAACCTCAGTTTCCTCATCTGGAAAAAGGGGAAAATAATAGAACTGACCTCCCAGGATAGGTGGGAGGGAGATATATTATATAGACAGCATTTTGCATACTTAAAGAGTTCTATAAATGGCAGCTAGGTGGCATCAGAGTCAGGACCAATTCAAATCAAATCCAAATCTCAGACATATACTACCTGGGTGACCCTGGGCAAGTCATTTCCTTGTTTGCCTTAGTTATCTCATCTGTTAAATGAGCTGGAGAAGGAAATGGTAAAGCACTTCAGCCTCTTTACCAAGAAAACCTCAAGTATTTCTAGATGAGTCACTTAACCTTGTTTGCCTCATTTTCTTTGTCTGTCAAATGAGCTGGAAAAGGAAATGGCAAAGTGCTTCAGCCTCTTTACCAAGAAAACCTCAAGTATTTCTAGATGAGTCACTTAACCTTGTTTGCCTCAGTTTCTTCATCTGTAAAATTAGCTGGAGAAGGAAATGGCAAAACTCTGCCAAGAAAACCCCACATATTTCTGGATGAGTCACTTAGCCCTATTTGCCTCAGTTTCTTTATCTGTCAAATAAGCTGGAGAAGGAAATGGCAAAGTGCTTCAGCCTCTTTACCAAGAAAACCTCAAGTATTTCTAGATGAGTCACTTAACCTTGTCTGCCTCAGTTTCTTCATCTGTAAAATTAGCTGGAGAAGGAAATGGCAAAACTCTGCCAAGAAAACCCCAAATATTTCTGGATGAGTCATTTAGCCCTGTTTGCCTCAGTTTCTTTATCTGTCAAATAAGCTGGAGAAGGAAATGGCAAAACTCTTTGCCAAGAAAACCCCACATATTTCTGGATGAGCCACTTAGCCCTGTTTGCCTCAGTTTCTTTATCTGTCAAATAAGCTGGAGAAGGAAATGGCAAAACTCTTTGCCAAGAAAACCCCAAATATTTCTGGATGAGCCACTTAGCCCTGTTTGCCTCAGTTTCTTTATCTGTCAAATAAGCTGGAGAAGGAAATGGCAAAACTCTTTGCCAAGAAAACCCCAAATATTTCTGGATGAGCCACTTAACCCTGTTTGCCTCAGTTTCTTTATCCAGTTTCTTTATCTGTCAAATGAGCTGGAGAAGGAAATGGCAAAACTCTTTGCCAAGAAAACCCCAAATATTTCTGGATGAGCCACTTAGCCCTGTTTGCCTCAGTTTCTTTATCTGTCAAATAAGCTGGAGAAGGAAATGGCAAAACTCTTTGCCAAGAAAACCCCAAATATTTCTGGATGAGCCACTTAACCCTGTTTGCCTCAGTTTCTTTATCCAGTTTCTTTATCTGTCAAATGAGCTGGAGAAGGAAATGGCAAAACTCTTTGCCAAGAAAACCCCAAATATTTCTGGATGAGTCACTTAGCCCTGTTTCCCTCAGTTTCTTTATCTGTCAAATGAGCTGGAGAAGGAAATGGCAAACTAGCTGTGTGACCCTAGGCAAGTCACTTAGCTCTGTTTGCCTCAGTTTCTTTATCTGTCAAATGAGCTGGGGAAGGAAATGGCCAGGATCTCTGCCAAGAAAACTGCTAACGAAGTTGGACATGACTGAAATGACTGAATAACGACGAGCAGCACATAGTAGGCATCTAATAATTGCAGGTTCAGCCGAGTCAAATCAAAGAGATTCCAACGCCTCCCCTGGGAGAGTCTCGGTGCCTGTCCAAGCTGGCCTCCCTTCACAGTGAGGGGCTTTTTCTGGGTGTGGAGATTCTTTCTTCTCTGCTCTACATTCTGTCCTGTTCCACTGATCCTCCACGGAGAGCCAGTTTCCATTCAAGAAGGCAGCCCCATTCCTGGAGGATTCTCATTATTTCCGAACACACAAAGGGTTGGGCTGCGAGCTGTTTTTAAGTCTCTGCTCTAAAGTGTACACAGTGATGATTATAATTTACTTCCCAGGGTGGCTTCCGTTATTTATTCTCCCCCCACCGCCCCCCGTAGAATGCTGAGTTCCTAGATTTTTCAGCGAGCTTGCAAACTCATTTCTTCCCCCCAATCCTCCTTGGGGTTAAGTCCACGGAGCCCTCCGCTACCTGTTCTGAATTTCCTTTCCAGGAGTTTTTGTTGGGGGTTGCGAAGAATTATTTAGAGAGAACAGACAAGGGGACACTGTCACATTATACAGGCTTAAAATGTATGGAACAGGCGTGCTGGTGAATCAAAGGTGCTCCCAACTATTTTGTCCAGGAGTGTTATTTAAAGCATCAGCTAAATGTCAGCCGCTGCTCCTATGAACGTAAATTGAAAGCAAGAAAGGAAAAAAAACCCAACACAAAAACAACCAAACACAGGCTACCTGGAGTCAACTCTTTAGCAAATAAAGAAGTAATGATGGCCCTGGAGAGACTTTATGCCTTTTCTTCCAGCTTTCTTTTTTTTCCAAAAGCATCTAGCTCATGGTCAGGGGCACATAGTAAGTGCTGGATAAATAGAGCTTGAACAAGAGTCTTCAATGGCTCCCTATTGCCTCAGGTGTCTAGGTGGTGATCTCTGGTTCACAGGTGGTGGACTTGGATTCAGGAAGATCTTATGAGTTGTGTCAGCATGGCTGAGTTCCTCAACTTCTCCTACTCAATTTTCTCCTTAGTAAAATGAAGAAAGCGGCAGCTAGGTGGCGCCATAATGCACAGAGCCTAGAGTCAGGAACTCATCTCCCTGAGTTCAAATCTAGCCTCTGACACTTACTACCTGCATGACCCTGGGCAAGTCTCCTAAAGCTGTTGGTTTCAGTTTCTTCATCTGGAAAATGAGCTGAAGAAGGGAAAGGCTTTTCTCCAGTATCTTTATCAAGAAAAGTTCAAATGTTATTGGATAAGTCACTTCACCCTGTTTGCCTCAGTTTCCTCATCTCTAAAATGAACTGGAGAAGGAAATGGCAAACTAGTTATGTGACTCCTGGGCAAGTCACTTCACCCTGTTTGCCTCAGTTTCCTCATCTGTCAAATGAGCAGGAGAAGGAAATGGCAAACAAACTGTGTGACTCCTGGGCAAGTCACTTCACCCTGTTTGCCTCAGTTTCCTCATCTGTCAAATGAGCTAGAAAAGGAAATGAAAAACATTTAAGGATCTGAAAAGGAGAAGGAAATGGCAAACTAACTGTGTGACTCTTGGGCAAGTCACTTCACCTGTTTGCCTCAGTTCCTTCATCTGTAAAAGGAAATGGCAAACCACTCCAGTGTCTCAGTCAAGAAAACTCCAAATGGGGCCATGGAGAGGGGGACATGACTGATAATTATTGAACAACAACATGAGAATAGTAATACTTGATGGTGTTGACCTCGTGGGGTTACTGCAAGATTAAGATGACATAATGCATTTATGAGAGCTCTGCAAACTTTAATGTGGCACAGACATTTTAATTCTTGTTATTAGGTTGCCTCTGTGAGGTGCTCTTCCTTCCTTCCTTCCTTCCTTCCTTCCTTCCTTCCTTCCTTCCTTCCTTCCTTTCTTTCTCTCTCTCCCTCTCTCTCCCCCTCTCTCTCTCTCTTTCTTTCTCTCTCTCTCTTTCTTTCTTTCTTTCTTTCTTTCTTTCTTTCTTTCTTTCTTTCTTTCTTTCTTTCTTTCTTTCTTTCTTTCTTTCTTTCTTTCTTTCTTTCTTTCTTTCTTTCTTTCTTTCTTTCTTTCTTTCTTTCTTTCTTTCTTTCTTTTTCTTCCTTCCTTTCTTCCTTCCTTCCTTTCTTTCTTCCTTTCTTCCTCCCTCCTCTCTCCTTCCCTTTCTTCCTCCCTTCCTCTCTCATTCTTTTTTCTGAGCATACTGATTTAATAAACAACATGCCAATTCCTAACGAATTGGTACCAGGTCCCTTTCTCAGCTTAGGGATGGATTCTGAATTCAGAGGGAAACAGATTTTTATACATTAAGAACAATGAATCAAATAAAGTCACTTAATTAAAAGGAAACAATTGACCAAGCTACAACATTAGGTCATCTGATTTCTAATGGAAGGAAAGTTTAGGGACTTTTCAAGGTGGGAGGGAGAGAGCAAATAGGTACAATTCCCTAAATTCAGGGAAAGAGGTGGCCCATTCACCTCAGTGTAAACAATCAAAGGAACATGGAAAAAATAACTGATTAACCAATGTAGGGTCAATTTTCAGATAAGACATATGGGCTGCTTGCAATGTATAATTCTGAGAAAATTCCTCCCGTCAATCTTAGAATAAACCAACTCTCAGGCCTTAGTTCAGGGTTTCTAAACAGCAATTTGAAGTGGTTCTGCTGCCTAGCCTTGCAGGGCTGGGTTCGAATCATCCCATAAGGTTTCCTTCCAATTCCCACAAATAAATAAAGTTTTCCTCACCAGCCTGATCCAGGCAACTTTCTCACAGAGTGCGTTCCAACGACTGGGCCAGCTTGCATAGGCAGAGGGAGTTCTGTATGCTGAGGAAATCCTCATCTCTCATTCAATATTCAATATTCAATATTATTATTCTTATTTTGACTCAGATCTTTATCTGCATAAGGAATCCCCTCTCTAGGTAAAAAATGGGAATGTAGCTGTCATTTAAAATCTTTCCGATTTTCTGGCTCTGAGAATGTAAGGGATTTTCCTGGAGTCAGTCAATCAGATGTGGATCTGAGTTCAGGTCTTTCCAATTCCAAGGCTGGCCTTCTGTCCACTCCTCCATGCTTCCTCCTGCTTTGCATACAGTAGGGGCTTCATAAATAGATGTTAAATTGAATGGAATTGTTGACCCCAAATTTGGAGCTGGAAAGTATTTCAGCAGTCCCTGAGCCCCACTTCCTAATCTTCTAGAAGAGGAGACTGCGGTCCAGAAAGGATCACAGCTGGATTGGAAGGAGCCAAGTGCACGATAGCACATTTTCCCACTTCTGAACCCTGGTCTTGGTTATAAGAAGAATCTGCAGCTTGGCTGGGCTGGGACCAGGAAGGTGAATATTTGTGTCTGGATGCCCTGGGGCAGCCCATCTCCTCTCCTTCATGTCTGAGGACATTGCCCTTGATGCAGGATTATATCCCAACACCATGGATGCCCTCCCCAAGTCTCCTTCACCAAGGGAAGAATGAATGAGCTGCCTAGGATGTTCTTGGCTTAGAGAGCTTCCCTGACTCCCCCCACCCTCCTAACCTGGCTGGATCCCCTTGCTCTGTTTTGTATAGATCTGTATTTATATGTGTATTGCCACCTCCCCAGAGAGAAGAGAAGCTTCCCGAGGGCAAGGACTGGTTTATTTTTGCCTCTCCAGCACCTCTCAGAGTGCCTGGCACACAATCCTTCCCGATGTGTACAGAGCTTCAAATGAGGAGGGAAAGGGACTGGACTTATAACTGGCAAAGGGACATCAAGGGGATTCCTGATGCTATCTCTGTGGTTCTCAACACTTGGCACAGTGCCTGGCACCAAGTAGGTGCTTAATAAAATCTGGGTTATTGGCATCTAGTTGACTGGTTACAACTTAGAGAGTTGCCTAGAGGTGTTAGAGATTAAGTGATTTACCCAGTTACAATCGGGCTGCTACTTACTAGCTGTGTGACCCTGGGCAAGTCATGCTTGCCTCAGTTTCCTTATCTGTCATATGATTTGGAGAAGGAAATGGCAAAGTAGCTGTGTAACTCTGGGTAAGTCACTTCACCCTGCTTGCCTCAGTTTTCTTATCTATCCTATGAGCTGGAGAAGGAAATGGAAAATCTGGGCAAGTCATATAACCCTGCTTGCTCAACTTCCTTATCCGTCAAATGAGCTGGAGAAGGAAATGGCAAACTAGCTGTGTGACCCTGGATAAGTCACTTCACCCTGTTTGTCTCAGTTTCCTCATCTGTTATCTGGGGATTTTTAATTTGTTCCCTTTCTAGTTTTTTAAATTGCATGCCCAATTAATTGACTTCTTCCCTCCCTGAGTGTTAATATATGCACTCAGGGATATAAATTTTCCTCTAAGTACTGCCTCAGCTGTATCCTATAGATTTTGATAAGTTGTTTCCTCATTGTCATTCTTTTCAATGAAATCAGAAATTGTTTCTTTGATTTGTTCTTTGATCCATCCTTAAATAAGTTGGAGAAGGAAATAGCAAACTAGCTATGTGACCCTAGATAAGCCACTTAACCCTGCTTGCCTCAGTTTCCTTATCTGTTAAATAAGCTGAAGAGAAAATGGCAAACTAGCTGTGTGACCCTTGACAAGTCATTAACCCCATTTGCCTCAGTTTCCTCATTTGGAAAATAAGTTGGGGAAGGAAATGTTAAACCACTCCAGGATCTCTGCCAAGAAAACCCCAAATGGAGATATAGAGTCAAGTATAACCAAAAAACGACTGAACATATGTCTAGAGTCACAGAGACATTTTGTGCCAAAGATCACTTCTATTCTTTGTGCTTCTTCCATCACACACACACACACGTGCGTGCGCGCTTTATAAATGCTTTTGACCGACTATCCCTTTGGTCCCTCCCAGTTCTAGTTCTAGATCATGATCTCCTGGTCCTATGAGTGATGGATACAGGGCTCTCTGTCAGGGATGAACACGGGGCACAAGCTGGATGCCCTCTTGTCTGGGATGCTTCAGAGGGAGATCTGTGGTCAGGAAGGACTCAGTGGCTCTTCCTGCTCAGAGATCCTGAGATTCTGTCATCTGGGTTTCTGAAACACAAGGATTTGGTGACTGTCTATTGCCCCGGTGGCTTCCCTCCTTTTAGTTCTAAGCAGCTGCCATGTTCTTGGGGAAAGTCCCAGCTTAGAACAGGGCATGGGCAGATATGGCCCGAGAGCTCTAGGTTAATATGTAGATGAGCTTGGCTGCCCTCCCATGTTACTACCTTCTCCCCCTCCTCCCAGGAAGATCCACCAGGAAAAAAAATAGAGGGGGAAGAATCAGACCCCGACTCTGAAGCATTTGAATGTAACGGGCCCTTGGATGCGTGGAGGGCTGCCAGGGAGGAGCAAACGGGGGAGAGTGGAGATGCCCAGCCGGGCTCCTGACAGTAAGAAGGAAATAACAAAAACCAAACAAAAATGAGTTGAAAAATGGAACAGTCTTTGTATGATAGCCCCTAACCTGTTCTTTATACAGAAAAACCACTTAATGAAATGACTAATTCATTTTGATTACAGTAGATTTGAACCTCCTGAGGAAGCCAGCAAAGGATTTATAATATTTTAATATAAGACAAGCCTTTGCAAAGGTATTGTCTCGGGAGCTCGATGGAAGGTATCTATTCTCCTTTCAGCCACTAGCTGATGCTATTGGACATACATACATAGAGTTTAGCATCTGCAGAGGAGCTAGGAGGAGAGGAGGGCCTCTTAACACTCCTACTGGGTCCATCTGAGGGGAAGCGGCAGGCGGGGGTTTGTTGGTTTTTTTTTAGGGAAACGGGAGGAAAAGAAACGACGTCCGAGATGCTGTTTAAAAACACATATATGCAGAGCTATGCGTGAACCCCTCCAAAATATCACGGAGACAGAAGCCTCCCACCATCTGGGCCAGACTGTGTGCGTCTGTGTGGGTTTGAGGACTGGGTATTGACAGCCTCTTGTCAGTCTAACTTTGATCTCAATGTCTCAACTTTCCAATGGTGGATGGGTTTTCTGGATCCTTGTTTTTCTCTTCCTTTCTTTTCCCATCCCTCCTTTTCTTTTTCCTTGCTCTCATCTCTCTTTGGTTTATTTTTTCTCATCCTTTCTTTCTTATCTTTTAACATTTTGCTTTTTTCTCTTTTTCCATCCCCTTTTTCTTTTTTCATTTCTTTTTCACTTGATTCTTTTTCTTTCTCCCTTTCCTTTTTTCTTTCTTTCTCTTTTTCTCTTTCTTCTTCCATCCCTTCTTTTTCTTCCTTCCTTCCCTTCTTTTTCTTCCTTCCTTCCTTTTCTTTTAAACCCTTACCTTCTGTCTTAGAATCAGTACTGAATATTGGTTCCAAGGCAGGAGAGTGGTAAGGGCTAGGCAATGGGGGTTAAGTGACCTGTCCAGGGTCCTTCTTTTCTTCTTCCTTTCCTTCATTTCCCTTCTTTCCTCTTTCTTTTCTTTCCTTCCTTCCTTCCTTCCTTCCTTCCTTCCTTCCTTCCTTCCTTCCTTCCTTCCTTCCTTCCTTCCTTCCTTCCTTCCTTCCTTCCTTCCTTCCTTCCTTCCTTCCTTCCTTCCCTCTCCCCTCCAATGATCACTTGGGGGTAGATGTCCCAACTCTTTCAGTTTGGGGTAGGAGAGGTTATCTTAACTGAGAATCACTGATATTGGAAAAATCTTGTGCTCCCAATCCCTCATGTGCCCAATGCTTCTGAGATTTCCCACTGTATCATCCTTCCTGGGCATAGGGGTATTTTTCAGACATTTAGTCTATTAGAATAACTCCTATTCTGTTCCCTAGTTCTCTTTCCACTTCAATCTATCCTCCACAGGACTACTTCAGTTATTTTCTGAAAGTGTAGGTCACATCATGTCTTTCTCCTGCTTAGTAAACTAAACTGGCTTATTATTATCTCCAGAACAAATAAAGAATTCTGTTTGGCATTTAAATCTCTACACTGAGGCCCTCTGCCACCTTTTCATGCCTCTACACACCCAATGTTCCAGCCATCATCTCTGATCGTCATGCTTCTGCACTGGCTGTGTCTATCCCTGGAACACCCTCTTCCCTCACAATCTCTAACCTGGCTTCCTTAAGACTCAGCTCAAGATCAACGCCTTTGGTGCCCCCAGCTGCCAGGACCTTCCCCTATAAGGGTGCCTTCCACCTACCTTGTATTCATCTTGGCTGACCTGATGCACATAATGCCTTCCCAATTAGAATGTAACAAGCTCCTTGAGGGCAGGGCTGGTTTTTGCTTTTTCTTTCTACCCCCAGGGCCTGTCACTGATAAATGCTTATTGATTGGTTGATTAGGTTCTTGAACTTTCCCCAGGGATGATTAGAGAAACCAACTCTGGTTCAATAGTTGAACACAAGTTAATATGTAACTTTTCCTAGGTAACACATTTGCATTCCTGAGAGATTTTTGATCCTTTAACCCAAGAAATCTAGGGGTTTAGCCAAGGTCACTGGGGAAGTCATTTTGGCTCAAGGTAGGGTAACAGTGAAGGAAGGGGGGGGTACTATGGCAGAAGATTGTGGAGCCCTGTAGTGATATAAAGCAGGAATTTTTTTACTATGCAGCACTCTCCCCACTTTCCCTCTCCCCTCCTTCTCTCTACCTCTCTCTCCCCCTCCCCATTTCTTTCTCTGCCTCGCTCCTCTCTTCTCTTTTCCTCTTCTATCTCTTTCTTCCTCCCCTTCTCTCTCACCATTTATCTCTCCCTTTCTTCCCTTCTCTTTTCTCTCTTCTTTTTCCCTCCCTCCCTCTCTCCCCATTTCTTTCTCTCTGCCTCCCTCCTCTCTTCTTTCTCCCTTCCCTTCATCTCTTCCTCCCCTTCTCTCACCATTTCTCTCTCCCTCTCTTCCCTTCTCTTTTCTTTTTCTCTCCTCTTTCTCCCTTCCATCCCTCCCTCTCTCCTCCCCTTCACTCTTCTCTCCTTCCATCCATTCCTCCATCTCCCCCTCCTGATCACTTTTCACTTTCCACTTTCCCTTCCTCTTACTCTTTTCTCCTCTCTCTCCCCTCTCCCTGTGTTTCTCTCTCTGTCTTCTTTCTCCCTCTTTTTCCTCTTTCCCCTCCCTTCCTTACCCCTCCCTTCCTTCCAACCATTCTGCATCTGTGACTTAGCTCTCTATGCATTCCCCTCTGTGCCTGCAGCCTGCTGAGAGAAGAATGCTCAGTGATGATCTGATTTTTTCTTTCTGTTCAGGGGCAAGGGAACTAGAACTGCTAAACTGAGGTTGCATCTCTATCTCTGAGACTGCATCTAGGCAGACTGGGGCAGTGGAGCGACTTGGAGTCAGGAAGATCTATTTGGAAATTACTGGCTGTGTGACCCTAGGCAAGTCATTTAACTGCCCTGAGCCTCAGTTTCCTCATCTTTAAAACGATGGGGATTGACTGGATGACTTCTAAGGTCCCTTTTAGTTCTAAATATATGAACCTGTGACACTGTGTGCTAGGAGCCTGAGAGCTGACCATCCCAAGTCATGCCTCACTGGTCCAAAATGACTTCTCTAACCCATCCTCTTACACTTGGAGCTGCTGCCTCTGACCTTGGTTTCTTACATTCTATCTCTGTTCCTTGCCCAAGAACTTGGAATGATAAAGCCAGATTTAGTGGCCTTTTTTTGGAAGGGAAATGATAACAACAATGATGACAATAATAGCAATAAAATAACAATAATGATAGCTACAATTTACACAGCTACTTACAATTTGTAAAATGCTTTAAAGTATGATCTCATTTTATCTTTACAACAACCCTGGGAGGTAGGTGCTATTTTTGTGTCCATTTTATAGATGAGGAAACTGAGGCCAGGAAGAGGGAAATTATTTGCCCAAGATCCCACTACTTATAGGAAGTTTCTGAGGCAGGATTTTAATTCAGGCCCTTTATCTCCTAAATCTTCCTATTGCACTTCACTGTCTTTCTAAAATGTAGTTTCCATTTTGGTTAACATTTTCTCACCTCCAACAAATGACTCTAGACTTATAATTTACACTTACTTCATGACTATAGCATTTTCTTCCACTTCTTCCCCAACAATGTTTCTTCTTTGTTTATATGGACACTACCTCTGGTAGGGTCTTCCTAATCTACAGGCTCCCTTGAGTTATGGGTCCACCTTCTCTCTCCATTGGTCACTAGCAAAAATCCTCACTAGCATTTGCATGGCACCTGATGGATTACAAAGGAATTTCCTCCTAACCACGTCGTGAGTTGTCTAGGGCAGCTATATATTCCCATTTTACAGCAGAGGAAACTGAGGCATGGAGAGTTCAAATATCCCAAAGTGCACAATGGTAGAGCCTGGGTTCGTACCCAGGTTTCCAAACTTCAATTCTAGTGCTCTTTCCTTTATAACAATATTTTGTCAATGAAAGCATAGAAAGGACCCTAATGAATGAATTTGCTAATTGTTCTTCCCTATTTTGGACAGCAGCCTTCAGCTGTGAAAAACAGACAGACCCACGCACACCATAATAGATGTTTATGTCTTGTAGCTATATATACACACACACACACGCACATACACACATTACACATAGGGATGCCACACACACATACATGCAATCATATATTTGTGAGCACATATACACAGATGGGGCTAATGATCTAGAAATGCTATACTGGTTGGGTGATCCCAACACTCAATTCTGAATACACACTACTTTTAGTTCAATTTAACTCTTTAATCAAAGCTATTAACCACATGGCTCTTGACTAGATACTCTGTGCCAAAATGTCACCCATCACCAAGATGAAATAAGGCAGCTAGAGAGCCTAAACCAGAACCAAAGTAACCCAATACCCAGGACTTGGATAAATCATCATTCTCTTGACAATAAAGAAAGATCACCGTAAAAACCTGAAATTTATCATTTCAGGAAAGGAATGAATAGAAAGAGAAAAAAGAAAGTAGAAGCAAGAAAGAAAGAGGAGAGAAGAGAAATAATGAAGGAGAGAAAGAGGAGGATGAAAGAAAGAGGAAAAGAGAGAGAGAGAGGGAGAGAGGAAGATAAAGAATGAGGGAAAAGAAGATGAAAGAGAAGAGGAAAAGAGGGAGAGAGGAAGATAAAGAATGAGGGAAAGAGAAGATGAAAGAAAGAGAGAAAAATAGGAAAAGAGGAAGAGAAAGAATGAAAAAGAGGAAGATGAAAGAAAAAGGGAGAAAAGAATAAAAAGTGAGAGAGGGGAAGAGAAAGAATGAAGAAAAAGAAAGATGGAAGAAAGGGAGAGAGGATTTGAAAAAGAGGGAGAGGGAAAGAAAGAGGAATGTGAAAGGGAGAGAGGAAGAGGTGGAATGAGGGAGAACAAGGGAAACAGAGAGAGAAAGGAGAGACAAAAGAGAAAGGGAGAGAAAGAAAATAAGGAGAGAAAAGGGGAGGAAGAAAGAAAAAGAAAGGAAGGAAGGAAAGAAAGGAAGGAAGGAATACCAATCCATGGAAGGAAGGAAGGATGTAGAGAATGTGAAAGAGAAAGAGAGAGGAAGAGAAAAACCCAACTCACCATGTCAGTCCTCTCCCTGGCTCATCTCTCTCACCAGGCCATCGCTGGACTGGCTGCCCTGTTTTTAACTAATCATTCAGTTAACAAGTTAGCTTCCTTTAAGCTCAGGCCGGTACCCAGTGATTCGGCAAGCACAATAAAGAAATCAGCCCGTCACCGATACAGAAGTCAGAATGAGGTTTAAATCAAATCATCCTCGACAACAATGACATTAATTATGCTTTTAACACGTTTTTACTGCTCGGTTTTTTTTACTTCACGCCACATCTGTGTGAACAATATCAAAAAGATTTACGATTTTCTTTCGTAATTACAGACATACAGCCAGCTCACTTATCAAAATACTTGCTGAGCAATCAGACCATATAGCATTCTCGGCAAAAGATTTGTGTTGACAGCAGCCATTCAAAACAAAAATGTTGAATCAGGGCTTCCAAAAAAAAAAAAAAGCCTTCGACAAATAATTTGCCTGTCAAGAAACAGAAAAACAGGGGAGTGAGCGTTTGGGCGTTCTGGCGAATTCTAACGGAATATTATTTCCAAGGGAGGGAGTTGGAGCTGGGATGCTCGGAACACTGGCAACTGAGCTGACATTTGATTCTTGTATCTCCAGATAAAATTTAATGAGAACAAAAATATGTCTTCCTAATTCCCCTAAGAAATCATTAAAACATTTTGTTATTCTTAAATGTCTCGAAAATGAATTAGAGGCCCTGAAGGAGCCTTTTGTAGGGTACATCTCCATCAGTTACAGGCTGCTCATTCTCAGACTTGTTGACAGCTGGGGCCGACTTCCCCTATCTCCTATTGAGGAGAGCTGGGAAATGAGGCAATCAAAACCCACATCAGGCTAGGAATGACCTTCCTTTTTTTTTTGTTGGGAGGTGGTGGGTGGCAGTAATATGGCAGGCCTGTTTGGGGTCCCTCCCAAGCCAAGTCTGGGCAGGGTACCAACCTGGGGCACCATCTAGATCCATACTCCTGACTAGCTCTCCTCCTATCTCCCACTGGTATTCTAGAGCATTCAGGTCCCAATTGAGCTGTCCTGATCCAATCCTACCACCACTGGAGGAAGCGTCTACCATGTGTCAGACACTGTCCTTGGTGTCAGGAACACAAAGCTGGAAATAAAAAACAGTTGTTGGATCTAGGGCTAAGAGCTAGAAGGACCTTCTGAGGTTATCTAGTTAAATGTCTTCATTTTTACAGATAAGAGATTTTATAGGCTCAGGGAGCTGAAGGAACTTGCCCATGGTCAACCAACTAATAAGTATCAAAAGAGGGATCTGAACCCAGGACCTCTGATTCCAGAGTGCTTTACCTCAGGAGTCGATATTCTATTGGGGTGGTAGTGGGAAGGAGAGCATGTATAAATCAATAAGTACTTCTATGAGCTTTTGAGAAAGAGGAGGAAGAGAACACTAAAAGCTGGGGAGACCAGAGAAGGGTTCCTGTAGAAGAACGATAGGATTTTAAAAGCTCTTAAGTAAGGAGTGAATTCCAAGTATGAGGTGAAGATAAGGAGGTTAGAGATGGAGGAGCTGGGCTTTGGGGTATAGAACTCCAGTGAGGAAGAATCCCATGACTCCTAGAGGCATCCTATTCTATTAGAAGGATCTAATGATTAGAAGTTCTTCTTGACCTCAAAGCATAAATTATCCCCCCTTTCATTTCTATCCATGACTGCCAGCTGGACCAAGAAGAACAAGTCATTTCCCTCTTTTCATGCGAGGGTCCTTGAATTATTTGGAAATGGAGATGAGGCAGTTCCCTGTCGAGTCTTTTATTCTTCAAATTAAACCTTCCTGCTTCCTTCAACCAGTCCTCATGTGGAATGATCTTGAGAACCTTCACCATCCTGCCTGTCTTCCTCTGCTGGGCATCGTGCCTCTACTGCCTTCTCTCCCCCCCAAAATTACAAAAAAAAGAAAATGGTGATAATTCAGGGGACTGTTGGGATGTGAAAAGTTATACGCACCCTTTAAATGGAAAATGGCCAAAGGGAATCAGGGTTAGGAATGTGCATGAAACAGATCTTGAAGGAGAGAGGGACTCAGGTCTTATACCTTAAAGGAATTTTAAGCCATTCCAGTGCCACATGGGAGCTAATGACTAATAAGACGATTCCTTGGACTCATTGGCAAACTCATTAGCCAATCTCTTTCCAATATGACTTCATGAAAAGGCTTCTATGAAGGCAATCTGTTGGGGTAGAGAGTAGGGTGGTAGAGGAAGCATCTTAAAGTCAAATAGAAATGAATCTGGAAACCTTAGTTGGAATCCTGGGTATGTTGACTATGAACCGCACATCCTTGAGAGTCACTTCTTCCCTTGGGCTTCAGACTCCTCCTTTACCAAATGAAGGCGTTGAACTAGATTATAATTTCTTCTAAGGTCCTTCCCAACTGTGTTCTAAGATCATTTCTAAGCCTGACATTCCCTGTTTTAAGGCCCCTCCTAGATCTGACATTCCATGCACTGAGATTCCTCCCAGATCTGAAATTCTTTACTCTAAAATTCTGTCTTAGCCTGTCAACGTATCCAGTACTTTGGATTACTTCCATCACGGTTCCCTTCTTTTAGTAACACTTGGATTGGGGTGCCATTCTTCCTCATGTGTGAATCTATCCATTCTACCAAGGTTTTGTGGTCCCGAGACATCTTAGGTCAGCACTTTTGCCCAGATTAGTGCTAGGAAAGGGAGTGGGAGGTAATGTTGATAACAGAGATATTTCGAGTTTATTGAGTGTTTCTAAGTCTCCAAAATACTTTTGTTAATAAAGATCATGAAGGGGGAGGTAGGTGCAGGTGTTGTTGTCCACCTCCCCTCCACACACACCATTTTACAGGTAAGCAAACTGAGGTCCTCTAGAGAGAAAATGATTTTTCATTGGTCCCTTGGCTGGTAAGTAGCAGGTCTTTGGATTCCAAGTCCCAAGCTCTGCCCACTACAACGTGGTAAGACGTGAAGGCTTGGTACAGTCAGAGAAAAGGCGGTTCCGAAAGTAGGAAGGAGCAGAGGGTAGACACTTTCCTTTGGAGCTTATAAGGAAATTCCTGAAGAGGAACACCCAAGTCCATTATCGCTCTCTGTCAGCAGAGAAGGCTGGAAGTTGCCTTTTTAATATGTCTTAATATCATCAAGCACCAGGCCTTGGCAGGGAAATCCCCTTTCTCCAGTGGGGTTTCTCGCTTGGTCAGGGGGCCAAAGGATGGCTTGACCAGGGGCTGCTAAAGAAATATGGGAAGGCTGGCTGGCTGCCCAGCGAACATTTGAGCCAGAGGGAGAAGACGAATGCAGCAGTCTGATTAGAGTGGAGAGCGCCCCCTCTAGCAACACTCCCCAGGAAAGATGGGGTACCCAGACACCTTACCCTCTAAGACATCAAGGCACCATTCAAGAAGCCATCATAGGGTTCAATCTTCTCAGGCTCCAGCGGCTCAGTAACCTCCGTCTGAAAGTCTTAACAATCCCCCCATATCATTAATTATTCAACTAAGTGATCCAGCATTTCTTACCTGGTGCTTCAATTAATTGCTTGTAGACACTCAGGAAGGCAGACTCAGCCTCCTGGCTTCTCTTACTAAGGGCAACCACCTTTGGGATCCGGGAAAAAAACAAGAAGAAAGAAAAAAAGAGAGATCACTGGTAACTATGGAGGTCAGAGTCTGGGGCTGACCGAGAGCATCCTGGGGTTAGGATGAGGGGGGAGTCAGCACATTATTAAGCACCTACTGTATGCCAGGGAACTGCAAAGACAAATGTGAAATCAGTGGAAAAAGCTTACAGGGAGGGGTGGGATGGGACAGCCACAGCTACCCAAGAAATCAGCATAAACCAGATCAAAGTAATTTTGAGAGGAAAAGAAAGCTCTTAGATGGGAGATGAGGGAAGGTGCCATGGAAGAGGTGGGGGCATAGGCTGAAGGAAGCTAGGGATGCTTGGAAACAGGGAAAAGGAGGGAGGGCATCCCACGTACACAGGGGAAGGGAGGGGAAGAAGGAGCCAGACTGTTCCAGATGTTCTCACAACAGATTCATTTTTTTCCCAGGGTACGTGTGTATGTGCCTTCCCATGTATGTTTCAGAGGAGGGGTCAAGCTGGAGAAAACTTCAGTTTTCTGCTTTACAAAATTAAAACGAGCCTGGAATGGTAGCTACAATTAAAAAAAAAGTGAAAAGGGCTCTTAGAGCACGTTGGATATCATGTGACTTCTTCAATGAGGAGTGAGCCATCAATGGCATTGAATGAATGAGGAAATCAAAACCGTAACGTTCTAGGAGGCTACAGAGTGCCTTTATTCATTCAGAAATATCTATCCAGTGTCTACTAGGTGCCAGGCCGAGAAACCGTTCTTATCATCCCTGTTCATCTCCATTTTCCAGATCCCACACATGTGTGTGCGTGCGCACACACACAAGCACACACACACACACACAATTTCCACTCAAACTCCAAACCTTGGAGTGTGACACCAGCAGAGTCTCTGCCTGTCTCGATTACCTCAACCGTGCCAAACAGGCTTTGTGTGGCCCCACACAATAGAAACAAGACAGTCTTGGCCTCAATGCCTCGTTGCCTGGTGACTTATTTGACCACAACCATCAAATCCCACCCCGAGGAGTTCCCAGGGATGGTCCACACTCTCTGGGTGTGTGAATTTTTGGCTACGGTCTCTCAACCAGTGGCTCTTGGGTGGATGGATCCCTTGCAACAGTCTTATTATGGGGAGAGATGGGCTATGGTGGGATTTACCATACCAGACATCAAAATATATTTCCTCTCTACTCTAGAAAATTGAACATTAATAGAACTTCCTAGCTGTGTAATTCTTCCTTCCTTCCCTTTCTTCTTTTTCCTTTTTCCTCCCTACTTCCCCACTATTTCTTCAGTCTGCACAGAGCTAAAATTGTCTTTAAAGCCTACTTTTCTTTCTCTTTCCTTCCCTCCTTCCTTCTTTCTCTCTCTTCTTTTTTCTTTTTCCTCCCTTCCTTCCCCACATTTCATCAGTTTGAACAGAACTAAAATTGTCTTTAAGTCCTGCTTCTCTTTCTCTCTCTGTTTCTTTCTCTCTGTTTCTTTCTCTCTATTTCTTTCTCTCTTTCTCTCTTTCTCTCTTTCTCTCTTTCTTTCTTTCTTTCTTTCTTTCTTTCTTTCTTTCTTTCTTTCTTTCTTTCTTTCTTTCTTTCTTTCTTTCTTTCTTTCTTTCTTTCTTTCTTTCTTTCTTTCTTTCTTTCTTTCTTTCTTTCTTTCTTTCTTTCTTTCTTCCTTTCTTCCTTTCTTTCTCTCTCTCTCTCTCTCTCTCTCTCTCTCTCTCTCTCTCTCTCTCTCTCTCTCTCTCTCTCCTCTCTCTCTCTCTCTCTCCTTTTTCCTCCCTTCCTTTCCCACCATTTCGTCAGTTTGCACAGAACTAAAATTGTCTTTAAGTCGTGCTTTTCTGAGTCATTCAAGACAATAATATAACAACAGCTGACATTTCTCTCTCACTTAAAGGTTTGACAAAGCTCTTTACATATACTCTCTCATCTGACACTCACAACTACACTGTGAAGTGGGTGCTGTTATCATTCTCATCTTCCACACGTGTGAACTGGGGCTTGGTTTAAGTGACTTGCTCAGGGTCACATAACTGGGAAATGTCTGAGGTTGGATTTGAACTCAGGTCTTCCCAATTCTAAGCCTGCTATTCTATCCACTAAACCAGGTTGCCTCTAACAATAACAGCTAATATTTTTTATAGTGTTTAAAGGTTTGCAAATAATAGCATCTCATTTAATCTTCACAAAACCCTAGGAGGTAGGTGCTACTGTGATTTCCATTGGACAGAGAAAATCGATGTTCAGGGTCATACAGATAGGATTTGAACCCAACTGGGTCTTCTTGACTCCAAGTCCATGCTGCTTCTAAGCTCCTCCAGGTTAATTGTCAGCCTGTAAATTTTGTATTTGAATGGGATGTGATTGCTCACATTTTCTAATTCAATTGGAATCTTGAGTTCCCATTCGTCCTTCTCTTCACCGCCTTCAAAACCAGAGTTAAATATATCCCTATAAAACATTTCCGATAAGATCTTCTCCCTTTTAATCATTTACCTCCTGCCTGTCGAGGGCTGCCTTCAATCGGGGAAAGGCTGCTTCCTGAACCTGCCTCAAACGGGCTCTGTACAAAGGCAGTGTAATAAAGCCGACGATAATAATGGTGGTGATGGTTTGTGCTCACCGAATGCCTTTACGATCACCAAGCACTTTAGGGGGATTCTCTCATCTGAGTTTTCTAAAGTACTGAGACTGCTCAACTGATATCTATGGGCTCCAAATGTAAGTAAGCCATGTCTGAGCTTAAAGTCCTTCTCTAATGTAGGGGTCTAACTGCTGCTTGAAGACTTCTCCTGATGCAGTATTTACCACCTCCAATGAGCATAGCCCATTTTACTTTGGGACTGGGGAAGGGAACATCACCCCCATTTTTAGAGGAAGAAGCTGAGACAAACAGAGGTTAAGTGCCATCCAACTAGGAAGTATCTGAGGCTAGATTTGAATTCAGGACTTCCTGTCTCCAGGCCTGGTACTGGTTTTACCACCACTGCTTTTGTAGGACATGCTACCTTGTAATTAATTCCTTCCTTCTTTCTTTTTTCCTTCCTTCCTTCCTTCCTTCCTTCCTTCCTTCCTTCCTTCCTTCCTTCCTTCCTTCCTTCCTTCCTTCCTTCCTTCCTTCCTTCCTTCCTTTACTTCTTTCTTTCCTTTTCTTTTTCCTTCCTTCCTTCCCCCTTACCTTCCATGTTAGAATCTATATTGAGTATTGGTTCTAATGCAGAACAGTGGTAAGGGCTAGGCAATGGGGGGTTAAATGACATGCCTGGGATCACACAGTAAGGAAATATCTGCGGCCAGATGTGAACCTTGGACCTCCCATCTCTAGACCTGACTCTCAGTCCACTGAGTCACCTAGTTGCCCTGTAATATCTTTCTTAAAATCACCAATTTTAAGAGTTGGAAAGAACATCAGAGGTCAACTAGCCCAACCGCCCTTCAAGAATCCCTTTTACTAAATGCTCAATAAGTGGTCCTCTAGGGTCAGCTTGAACACCCCCAATGGGGTGGATCCTGCCACACTACCCAGGGATGTCCGTTCTACTTTGGGACAATTTTAATCACTGGTAAATATTTCCCCACATTCCGACAATGTTGACCTCATTGCAATTTCCACATGGAGCTCCTAGTTCTGCCCTCTGTGGACAACAGAAAAAACTTAAATCTTGTTCTATGTGACATCCCTTCCATTACTTGAACATGGCTATCATATTCTGCCCCTTCATCCTCCTCCTTCCCAAGTTTTTAGAAGAGAAACAGCCTCACCTTCTTCCACCTTCCCACCTTCCCGTGATGCCATGGCCTCAAAGGCTTTCACTTTCCTGCTTTTCCTTCCCTGGATGCTTTCCTGTTAATCAGAGGATCATAGAAACCAACCTAGACAGAGCTGGAAGGATTCTACGTGGCCTTCAACTTCAATTCATGGGAGACGGCTGAAGGCCAGGAAAAGTGAAATAACTTGTCCAAGGCCCAAAGGGAGTCAGTATCAGAGGTGGGATTGATGTCTTTCCAAAACCATGGTACCCAGACTAAGACTCTGGAAGGGTGTAATCCGAAACTGAATGCCCACAGGGCAGAGTTCAGAAGTATTATGAAGAAGGTGACACAATCTGGTCAATGTAATTTGATTAAATTGAATAATAGAATTATAGAATAATAGAAATAATTAGAGATTCCTTCAAATGTCACTTCCCCTTGGATGCCTGGTATTTCTTCTTCCAGACCTCTGTTGCTTTTTCACTCTTGAAATTCCCTCTCAGTACCCTTGGCTTCTTCACCCCGGAGCATCTTTCTGCCCTACATAGCCCTATTCTCCTATTATCAAATTCCTATTGGGAATTTTTCATTTTGAAGGAGGGCTATATAGTTAGAAAATCTTGAACCTCTAAAACTACATTACCCAGAATGCCTTTCCCTTTGTGCACCTTTGCGTCTTCACATAATTGTTTAAAAGTTCTGTAGCTCCTCCCTATTTCTCTCTTCTTGCCAGACCAGGCTGGGTTTAGGTAGCTTTTTTTTTTAAACTTTTAGTTATTATTAATAAAACTTTTAAAATATAATATTTAGTTACCAAATATCAATTTTAATCTTTACAGGGCCCAAGACAGTCATTTTTCCCCTATGTGGCTTTCTTCTATTATTGCATTCTTACTGAAACCTCTATTTTGATGAAGAGTCCCAAATAGCCATTTCTGACTCCAATGTGGCCTCCTCCTATTACTGAATTCCTGCTGGGGAGCTCCATTTTGAAGGAGACTCCAGGATACCCATTTTCCCCCCATGTGGCTTCCTTCTCCTATGACTGAATTCTTACTGGGATGTCCATTTTGAGGAAGAGCCCAAGACAGCCTCCTTCCCTGATCATGTGGCCTTCTTCTATGATTGAATTCTTACTGAGACCTCCATTTGGAAGAGGGTTCCAAAATAGTCCCCCCCACCAATGTGGCCTCCTTCTGTTATTGAATTCCTACTGGGACCTCCATTTTCAAGAAGGGCCCAGAATTGCCATTTTTTCTCCATGTGGTTTTCCTATAACTGGATTCCTACTGGTTCCTCCATTTTAAGGAAGGGTTCAGGATGGACATTTTTCACCCGTGTGGCCTCCTCCTATTATTGAATTCTTACTGAGACCTCCATTTTGAGGAGGGGCCCAGGGCAGTAATTTTTCCCCCCTCCCCTGGCTCTGATTTCTGATTCTCTGACTCTACCATCAATCATCCCCTCCTCTCCCTATCTTGCTGTCTTATGTGAAGTGCTCATCCCTGGTAGTATAGTGGCTGGTATACAGTGAGTACTTAATAACGCTTGTGGACTTTTCTTCTATCAGGCTAGGCCTACAAAGCTTTGTGCTCCATATCTGACTAATGGACAAACATACTAGAACACTGACATTATGTGATTAGAATATGCTCCTCAGGACTTCAATTCCCAGCATCCCACTTTCCTTCTCACGTGACATAGGGAGGATATAAGTTTTATGTAGCCCCGCCCCTATTTCCTTCCCTTGATTGAAGTCACTTGGGTTTTCTTTTTGTTAGATAATTAGGTTTGAACTTCTATTTCTTTTAGTTAATTTCTTTCTACTTCAAGTGGTTATTAATAAACTTTAAAAATATAATACTTGATATTATTGATTTTAATTTCAATCTTGCAACATTCAAAGGAATTCTCTGCAGAATAGTCTGCTTTGGAGACTATTCATTTATTCCAAAGGTGAGTATTATATGAAAACAAAATATTATAAGAATATAAAAAAATTAATCTTCAAAACCTTTCTGGAAGCTCCTTCTTTGGAACTGGCTGTGATTCATTCACTGTCAAGACAGTTTAATCTAACAAATATTTTTCCCCCCTTCCAAATGCTCTTTGGAGAGATAGCTAGTGGCATAGTGAAAAGAATGTTGGACCATGGTGGCCAAGTCGTTTAATTTCTCTGGGACTCAATTTCCTCATCTGTAAAAATGAGGGAGTCGGGCTACATGGTTTTTCAGGTTGCTTCCTTTCTTTAAACTGTTTGTACCATCTCAGGGTGGATTTCAATTTTGGAAATGACCCAAAGCCCAAGGCTAGGCTGGTGACGAACGTGGGTGGCCAAGCTGGGTAGCATTGGTTAGACTTTTAATCTGTGGCATGATTAGAAAGCAACAAAATGGATGTTTTTATGTGGCTTGGAAACAGGCCCTGAAGACAATTCCAAAGGGGAGTTCAAAACCATTTTGGGCAAGGATTTCCTCTGGAATAAGAGTGTGGCCTCCTATAGCAGCCTTTTCAAAATCACTGATGAAAGGGACCTTGGAGGCCCTCTAGTTTGATGCTTTCCTGAACAAGAAAAGAGTCCTCTAACATACCTAGGAAGGAGTCATTTAATGTTGCCTGCACAGATCCAGGGATGGGGAACTCACTACTTCCTGAGGGGTCTCATGCTACTTTGGAATAGCTCTTATTGGCTTCCTAGAAAGGGAATTAGCAGCTAAGGAATGCTAATCTTTGAGCAAACAATATTACATTTCTGGCCTCAGTTTCCTAAACTGTCAAA